>NC_091439.1:295262-542762 GCF_964237555.1 Oryctolagus cuniculus
TTTTCCTCAGTAGTTTTTTTTCTCTAATATTTCTTGCAAGGCAGGGCTACTAGCAACAAGTTCCCTCGGTTTCCCTTTGTCTGAGAAACACTTTATTCCTCCTTCACTTTTGTACAATAATTTGATGGGTACTACATTTTAAGTGCTATGTTGTCTTCTTCCACACTTTAAACATTTTATTTCACTCTCTTGCCTGCGTGCTTTGTTAACAAAAGCCTGACATCATTCTTTTCCTTGCTCCTTTATTGGTAAGATTTTTTTTTCTCCTGCAATCTTCTTTTAAGTTATATTCTTTTTCTTTGGTTTTCTGCAGCTCAAATATTAAATAACTATGTGTGGGTATACTTTAAAAATCTCTCTTGCATTGAGCAGGCATTGTAGCAATGGGGTTAAGCCACAACCTGTGACTCAGGCATCCCATGTCAGAGCACCAGTTCATGTCCCAGCCCCTCCATGTCTGATCCAGCTCCCTTGTAATGCATCTGGGAAAGCAGCAGAAAATGACCCAAGTACTTGGGCCTCTACCAGCCACAAGGGAGACCGGGATGGAGTTCTGGGCTCCTGGCTGCTGCCTGGCCCAGCCCCACTGTGACAATTTGGGGCGCGAACAATGGACAGAGTGCTCTTCCCTCTGCCCCTGGTATTTAAAATATTTCTCCTGCATGATATTTGCAGTTTCCCAGATCTGTGCCTTGTGTCTGTCATTCATTTTGAGAAATACTCAGTCATTATTGCTTCAAATGTTTATTCTGTTCATTTCTTCTTTTCTTCCCCTTTTGGAATTCTCAGTACATGCTACCCCCTTTCAGATCGTCACACAGTCCTTGAACGTTTTGTCTGTCCTTTTCATTCCGTTTTCTCTTTGCATTTTGGGTTTGGATGTTTCCATTCACATTTCCGCAGGCTCAGTGCATCTCAGTGCATCTCTGCTTTGCTGTGTCCAGCCTCAAAGGCCTACATCGTCTTGGCTAGTGTTTTTGGTTCCTAGTATTTCTGCTTGATATTTTTTCTTAAAGTTTCCATATTTCTGCCTACATTTCCCTTCAATTCTTGGCATGTTGTTTACTTTTTCCATTAGAATGCTTCACCTTGTAATCATAGTTGTTTTATTTTTTATTTTATTTGAAAGGCAGTGAGATAGAGACATAAGACTTTCTATCTACTGGTTCACTCCCCAAATGCCTGCCACAGCTAGAGCTGGATCAGTGGAAGTCAGAGCCCAGAAGTCGATCTGGGTCTCCATGGTGAATGGCAGGGGCCCAAGCACTCGAGCCATTACCTGCTGCCTCCCAGAGTGAGGAGTAACAGGAAACTGGAAGCTGAACTGGGCCTCTGACCCAGGCACTTCGATATATGTGGTGTCCCAAGTGGAATCTCAACCACTCCACCAAATGTCTTCCTCCATAGTTGTTTTACATTCCTGATGTGACAATTCCAATATCTCTGCCATTTCTAGACCTTGTCTGTCGCTTGCCTATGTCTTCAAACTGTAGGTTGTTTTGTTTTTGTGGATTTTAAAAATTTTTTTTGTCTGTCAGTATTTTCAGAGGTAGAGTTTTTTTAAAAAAATTATTTGAAAGGCAGAAAAATGCACAGACACACACAGAGAAAGAGAGCTCCCATCTACTAGTTCACTCTCCAAATGCCTGCAGCAGCTATGACTAGACTGCGATGACGCTGGGAGCCTGAAGTGCAACTGGACTCCCCCATGGTGGCAAGGACTCAGCAACTTGAGCTTTCACTCTTTCCCCTCAAGGTCAACATCAGCAGGAAGCTGGAGGCAGGAGCCAAGTATCAAACCCAGGCATGCTGATCTGGTACGCCAGTGTTTTAAGTTTTGTCTCAACCACTAGCCTAAACACCCACCCTTTAGGTAAAGACTTTTTTTTTTTTTTTTTTTTTTTTTTTGACAGGCAGAGTGGACAGTGAGAGAGAGAGACAGAAAGGTCTTCCTTTTTGCCGTTGGTTCACCCTCCAATGGCCACTGCGTCCTGCGCGCTGTGGCCGGCGCACCGCGCTGATCCGAAGCCAGGAGCCAGGTGCTTCTCCTGGTCTCCCATGTGGGTGCAGCCATCCTCCACTGCACTCCCGGGCCACAGCAGAGAGCTGGCCTGGAAGAGGGGCAACCGGGACAGAATCCGGCGCCCCAACGGGACTAGAACCTGGGGTGCCAGCATCGCAAGGCGGAGGATTAGCCTAGTGAGCCGCGGCGCCGGCCCTAGGTAGAGACTTTTAATGCCCCTTCCTAAATAAGCAATAGAACAACCAATCAAAAAAAAAAAAAAAAAAAAACAGTAAAGTCATGAAAAAAATCATCTGAAAAAGTCTGAAAAAAATCATCAACCACCTTGACCTAATAAAAATCTATACATCACTATACTCAACAGCTATAGGATGTTAATTCTTTTTGAATGCACAAGGCATATTCACTTAGACCATAAATTCTGGGCCATAAACAATCTTAATAGGTTTAAAAGAATTGAAACTGTATGGAATATGTTCTCTAACTGTGATAGGAATGAATTAGGGACCAACAACTACAGACTGTATAAAAAGAGCCTCTATTCCATTTGTGGCCATGGCCTCCAGTCTGCTCAGGATAGCAGTGACAGCTGAAGTCATGAGTTTTGGCAGGGAAAACTGAGAGTGAAGGGAATCTTTGACATTTTAGCAGGTCCAGGAAAAGCCCTCCAGTCCAAGGACCAGATTACAGCAGGACATGCAACCCAAAAGAATTACCTGGGGGGAAGCTGCGGTCTCCAGTAAAATGATCAGTTGTAATTTTCAGTTGTTACAGGAAGCAGATACCACAGCTGATTTCAACCAGAAAATGGAGGGAGTTGGCTTTCATCGCACCCCAGTGTGACATGATTCCGACTGACTGTGTCTGCGGAATAGCACTGCTTCTTTTCTCAAAAGGAATCCTGGTATCAAGGATGGATGTAAGTTAGGCCCACTTGAAGTGGGAGTGTTTCCAGGGATGATGCCTGTGTGACCACAGGGGTCCAAGGAACAGCTAACGGCTGCAAAATTTTGCTTTATTGGGCTTGCTGTGGGCAAACTGAAGTGGATATCATGAGATGTAACACACAGGTTATTCCTGAAGTGCTGCAGAAGTCTTGGTTGCCCCAGAACTGTACACTGTTTGAAGTCAAATGTGGTGTTAATTTAACTACCAAGGAAATTGTTCTTGTTGGTGTTATTGATAATGGTTCCTGGAGAGTCTGGCCACCAGGCACTCAAAGCCAACAGAAAGACAAATAGCTGTGGATAAAGTAGAGTTGCTTCTGAAATCAGAAAGTGAATGCAGGGTCATCATATTAATGGACTCCCCTTGGGATCTAAGTCACTACGCAAAAGCCAATGAGCTTTGGGGAAATTTGAGGCTTGGGGAAATTTGAGAGAACCAGATGACACTGAGAATTGAAACTGAGGATGAAGGGGCTGGCGTCCCCTTGTGCTTGTGGTGGGGGCAGGCAGAAGCCACCGTGAACGGGAACACTGCACACGCAGTTCTCATCCGCCTCCCCGCACAGCCACACCGAGGATGTGTGGTCTGCTTTCCCACCAGCCGGCAGGTTCAGCCGTCTGATCACGCTTTGGCCAGCAGGGTGAGCTCCGTTCGCTGCGCAGACACTGCATTCGACACCCATTCGGGATGGGCCGAACTGCAAGCAAGCATGTTGAGCGCGTGGATCTCCTTGAAGCAGGCTGACGAGCAAATCAGACAGAGGGTGTGATATTTAAGAAAGAACATCATTGCACTTTTTAGGAGAGAAACGACAAATTGCTAGTTTAGCTGCAAGAAACAAATCAAGCAAGATGAAAAGATGATTTTTAAATCAGAAAAAAACCGTATTAGTGAAAAAGATGATATGTGGAAAAGACTTACATATTTGGAATTGAAACAGCGCCTGTAGAAATAATCCATGAGTCAGAGGGAAAAACACATGAAAATTAGAAAATATGTCAAGCTGAATGATAATGATAATGCAATGTATCCAAATTTACAGGGAACAAGCAGTACAGGGCTCAGAGGGAATGATGTTTGTAAAGGAGAAAGGGCTAAACTAGATGATCCAGACTCTCCCTTCAGAATTTAAGATGAGCAAAATAAACCAAAGTAAGTACTAATAAAGAGATCTATGAAAAAGAAAACAGAAAAACTCTGAAAACAATTTTTTAAATTAACGTAGATGGCATGGGTATTTGAAAAAATTGATATATCTAGATCCTTAGCAAAACTCATAAAAAGCAATCCAAAAACCTCATAATTCACTAAAATCCAGAATAACAGAGATAATCACTGTAATAATTAATGATAATAAGGATATCTTATAATCAACTTTATGCCAATTGAGTTGACATCTTAATAAGAGGGACAAATTCTTGAGAAATTTCACTTGCCAAAACAGACACATGAAAAAATAGAAAATCTAAGTAATGCTTTGTCTATTTAAGGATTTTAAATAATTACCAAAAATCTTCACACATAAACACACCATAAGTCCAGATTGTGTTACTGGTACATGCTATCAGACATTTAAGAATGAAATAATACCAATTTTTTAAGAACAGCATAGCTATAATACCTAAATTCTACAAAGGCATGCCAGAAACAGAAAAGGAAAGACCAATATCCCTCCTGAATTTAGACAGAAAAATATTCTTAAGAAAGACTAGGGAGAGCAAAGTCATTGGTGCTAATATTTCCTTGTGTTTTCCGTAGAGTTTATTTAACATGAGTTGTGGGAGAGATGGCAGGCAGGTGGTGGGCAGGGCAGAGGTGGCTGAATCAAACGCTCAGGAAGCGCCCCGGGCCGGAGGCACCCGCAGCCAGTTATCAAGTTTTCACTTGGTATTATCAGAAATCACCACATGGGATCAGTGTTTTGCATACTGGGTAAAGCCGCCATCCCATGTGGGCATCTGTTTGAGTCCTGACTGGGCCACTTCGGATCCAGCTCCCTGTTACTGTGCCTGGGAAAGCAGCGGGAGAAGTGCTGGGGACCCCACAGCCACACGGAGGACCCAGAAGAAGCTCCTGGCTACTGGTTTCAGCCTGGTGCAGCCCCAGAAGAAGATGGCCCAAGTCTCTGGGCCCCGGCACCCATGTGGAAGGCCCAGATGAAGCTCTTGGTTCCAGCCCTGACTGTTGTGGTCATTTGGGAAGTGAGCCAGTGGATGGAAAATCCTCTCTCTGTCTCTCCCTCTCTCTCTCTCTATAACTGCGCCTTTCAAATAAATAAAAAGAAATCTTTTTAAAAAAGAGAACAGAGTTAAAATCCCGACTCTGCCACTTAAAAAAAAATTACCACCCCCATCCCAGAAAAAAGGCACCATTTGTAGTGTTAAGTTTCCATTCATCAGAAGGCATGGTGATCATTAATATGTATGTGCCTGATAATAGAGCTTCAAAATGCATGAAGCAGAAATCAATAGGATTAAAGAAAAATTATATCACCCCTCTTTCAAATAACCGACAGAAAAATCAGATGAAAATGTACTGAATGACTAACAAACCTGAACATGCCCAGCCGTACCGACTTGATTATGCAGGTGTGCAACCTCTCCTGAGAATTCATTGTTTTCTAAGAATGCAGTGCCTCTGCTGAGACAGACAACCGTGTGGGCCACAAGACAAGCCAGATAAATGTAAAGAAGAATGAAATCTTACAGAATGTGTTCTCTGACTTCAAAGAAATTAAACTGCTTTTCAAAAGCCTCCCAATTTGGACATGAAGCGACATATTGATAAGTAATTCATGTTTGATAGATGAACTCGAAAACAAATTTAAAATATCTCAAAAGAAATGCTAATGGCTATGTGACACATGAAAATTTGTGGGATGCTGCTAAAATGGTGCTTAGAGGGACATGTGTAACTTTCAGTGCTGCTGTTGGAAGAACGGTGGTTTAAGCAGAATGAAGAGTGACTGCTAACGGCTGCAGAGTTTCTTTGGGGATAAAGAAAATGTTCAAAACTTGATTTTAATGGTGATTATACACATCTATGAATATATTAAATACCATTGAAGTGTTCACATTGAAGGGGTGGATTATATGAAAAAAAAAAAAAAAGAAGAAAGGTATAAAAATCAATGACCTGGGGCCGGCGCTGTGGTGTGGCTGGTAAAGCCACCACGTGCAGTGCTGGCATCCCATGTGGGCGCTGGTTTCAGTCCCGGCTGCTCTGCTTCCATCCAGCTCCCTGCTAATGCACCTGGGAAAGCAGCAGAAGATGGCCCAAGGGATTGGGTCTGCACCCACATGAGAGATCCCGAGGAGTCTCCTGTCTCCTGGCTTCAGCCCAGCCCAGCCTTGTGGCCATCTGGGGAGTAAAAGAGCAGGTGGAAGATCTCTCTCTGCCTCTGCCTCTCCCTCCCTGTAACTCTGCCTTTCAAATAAAGCAAATAAATCTTTTAAAAAATATATCAACGCCCTGAAGATTCAAATTAATCACTGGTAAATGTAAATTTAATTGAAACGAAGTAACAAATAGGAACTAAGAGAAGAAATCAGTGAAACAGTACAAGCAAACAAGGAATTGACGAAACAAAAATTGGGCTTTTTTCTCTGAGGTGATGAACAAAATTAAAATTAATAAAACAAAATTCAAAAGAAAAAGCAGCAAGAGCACCCAATACCAATATTTGGAATATTACAAACTACCCATTAAAAGGATATTAAGGATATTATGAATAATTTTATGCTAATAATTTGGTTAAAATGTACAAGATCTTTGAAAAACATCATTTAGTAAAATAGCCACGAGATATGAAGATAATCTGAATTACCCTGTACCTGTCTATTAATTAAAATTCATTATTTAAAAGGTTAAAGTGTTGAAAACTGCAGGCCTGTGGTAGTTTCTGGATAGGAAGTGTTAGCCACTGAGCTGTGTCCTCATCCAATCAGCTGCCTCAATTCTATTTCCTGCTTATTCTCAACTCAGGTTGGGTAGTTTTATGTTGTTTTTGCCTCCAGGGAAAAGGTAGTTCATATTAGCAGTGTCAAGGAAGAAAACTATATGAACATGTTCATTGATGCAGAAAAAAGCATTTGATGAAAGTTAGCATCCATTCACGACAGAAAGTCTATTAGGAACAGAAGGGAGTGTCTTCAATCTGATAAAATGCATGTATACAAAGCAGCAGCTAACATCAATCAAATTGGTAAAAATATTGAATGCTTTCCCTCAATGATTGGGACAGAGTCCAAGGGTGTGCATGCAGATGGCATCTACTCAGTGTCGTGCGTGGAGCCTTTGCCAGTGCAGGAAAGCAGCAGAGAAAAGCAGAAAGATGGAGAAGGAAGCACTATCCCCCTCTTCGTCAGCAGAGAACAGCTACTAGAACTAACAAGTGGCCCGTGCCGCGGCTCACTAGGCTAATCCTCCGCCTTGTGGCGCCGGCACACCGGGTTCTAGTCCCAGTCGGGGCGCCGGATTCTGTCCCGGTTGCCCCTCTTCCAGGCCAGCTCTCTGCTGTGGCCCGGGAGTGCAGTGGAGGATGGCCCAAGTGCTTGGGCCCTGCACCCCATGGGAGACCAGGATAAGTACCTGGCTCCTGCCATAGGATCAGCGCGGTGGCCATTGGAGGGTGAACCAACGGCAAAGGAAGACCTTTCTCTCTGTCTTCTCACTGTCCACTCTGCCTGTCAAAAAAATAATAATAATAATAACTACCAAGTGGGCCTGACTGTTCACAGGATGCAAGCCAGGTAAGACCAGGGAGTGGGACTGAGCGCAAGGAACGCAGAAGTAGACCTCGAGGAACACACACCAGCGGAGATGTCTCCAAGTACTTGAAAGGTTTACGTAGAAGAGAATGGCAGGCAAAGTGGGCTCCACGCAAGTTGGGTTTTCTTTTTATTTATTTTCATTTTTTATTTGAGAGGTAGAGAAACACAGAGACACACAGATATTTTCTATTCACTGGTTCACTTCCCAAATGTCTCCAACAGTCAGGGCTGAGCCAGGGCAAATTCAGGAGCCAAGAACTCAATCCAAGGCTCCCATGTGGGTGGCAGGGATCCAACTCCCTGAGCCACCATCTGCTGTCTTCCCAAGGTCCACATCAGCAGGAAGCTGAAACTGGCAGCTGAGCCAGACTCCAGCTCAGCCACTCCCACGTGGGATCCGGGCTCTGAAGGGGGACTGTACCACTGGGCCAAATACCAGCAAGGCTGTTTTCATTTGAATCACCTTCTTCTCCTTCTCCTCCAACTTAACTTTCTAATATAAAACACTCTCCAGCTCCAAAAAAGTTGCAAACACTCTACTAAACATCCTCCCTGAATCATTTGAGAGAAAGCCATTTACAGAGTGGACCTTATCGCTGACGGCTCCAAGGGGTATTTCCAAAAAACGGAGATGTTCTTCCCCACAGCCAGAGGGCCATGTTCAGCAGCAGACAGTGAACATCAGCACGGTACTGCCATCCACTCCTTAGACCCCATTCTGATCTTTCCACTTGTTCTTATTTTTTTAAAAAAAGATTTATTTATTTATTTGAAAGAGTTATAGAGAGAGGTAGAGACAGAGAGAGAGAGAGGTCTCCAGATGGCCACAATGGCCGGAGCTGTGCCGATCCGAAACCAGGAGCCAGGAGCTTCTTCCGGGTCTCCCAGGTGGGTGCAGGGGCCCAAGCACTTGGGCCATCTTCTACTGCTTTCCCAGGCCATAGCAGAGAGCTGGATTGGAAGAGGAGCAGCCGGGACTAGAACTGGTGCCCATATGGGATGCCGGCACTTCAGGCCAGGGCTTTAACCCACTGCACCACTGCACCACAGCACTGGCCCCTCCACTTGTCCTTATTATGTAATTCATTGCACAGAGGTCTGTCAAACATAACTAAATTGCTGTTTCATCATTTCCCTGTGCCTGTTTGCTATTTAGTGGAACATTAACAGGTTATTGGGGGAGGGAGGGAGGCAGCTTGTCAAGTGCCTTTCTACTGTTATTTATTTGAAATACAAAGTGAAAGAAAGAAGAGACAGATTTTTTAAAAAAGATTTTTTAAACTCTTATTTAAGATATACAAATTTGATGCATTTCATATATACAGATTCAAGAACATAGTGATACTTTCCATCCTACCCTCCCTTCCACCCATGCTCCCACCCTTTATTTGAAAGGCAGAGTTACAGAGCGGGGCAGGGGAGGGGAGAGATCTTCCATCTACTTCCATTCACTCCCCAAATGGCTGCAATGGTTGGAGCTGTGCCAGGCTGAAGCCAGGATCCAGAAGTTTCTTCCAGGTCTCCGACATGGTGCAGGGACCCAAGCGCTTGGGCCATCTTCCACTGCCTTCCCAAGGTGCATTAGCAGGGAATCAGAAGGTTCAGAAGTGGAGCAGTCAGCACTTGAACAAGTGCTCATGTGGGAAGTTGGCATCACAGGTGGTGGCTTTACCTGTATGCCACAATGCCAGCTGACAGAGAGCATTCTTCCACCTGCTGATTCACTCCCCTGGCTAGCCCAGGCAGAAGTATGGA
This sequence comes from Oryctolagus cuniculus, assembly GCF_964237555.1. NCBI lineage: Eukaryota > Metazoa > Chordata > Mammalia > Lagomorpha > Leporidae > Oryctolagus > Oryctolagus cuniculus. Next base: position 304,761 of record NC_091439.1, read on the forward strand.
GTCTGGAACTCCAACCAGACCTCCCGTGTCAGTAGCAGGGACCCAAGTGCTTGAGCCTCCCAGGGTGCCCATTAGTGTGAAGGCAGAATTGGGAGTGGAGCCAGAATTCAAACCCAGGCAGTCCTATATGGGATGTAGACTTCTCTAGCAGCATCTTAACTGATGTGCCAAATGCCCAAGACTGTTGCCATGACCTTTGCTCTTGATGATTGTCTTTTTTTTTTAAAAATATTTTCTTTATTTGTTTGAAAGGCAGAGTTACAGTGAGCAAGAGACTGAGAAAGAAAGATCTCTTCCAGCCACTGGTTGGTTCACTTCCTAAGAGGTCACAGTGGTCAGGGCTGAGCTGAGCCACAGCCAGGAGCCTAGAGCTCCATCTATGTCTCCCACATGGGTGCAGGGGCCCAAGTACAGGGGGCATTTTCTTGCCTTTTCCCTGCGTTCGCAGGGAGCTGGATTGAGAGTCGAGTATGTGGCACTCTAAATGGCACTCCAGTATATGCTGGTGTCACAGGTGCTGGCTCAACCCAGTGCCTCACAATGCCAACCCTGTTAAGTGCCTTTGTAAACCTGAAGACCATTACTTAATGTTTGGTTCAGTGTCCTGCTTTTTAAAAAGGTTACACATGAAATAACACTACTTGTAGAAGCATGTAACAGGGGTTGGTGCTGTGGCGCAGAGGGTTAACGCCCAGACCCTAAGCACAGGCATCCCATATGGGCACTGGTTTGAGACTCGGCTGCTCCACTTCCAATCCAGCTCTCTGCTGTGGCCTGGGAAAGCAGTAGAAGATGGCCCAAGTCCTTGGGCCCCTGTACCCGTGTGGGAGACCCAGAAGAAGCTCCTGGCTCCTGGCTTCGGATCGCTGCAGTTCCTGCCGTTGTGGCCAATTGGGGAGTGAACCATTGGATGGAAAACCTCTCTCTCTCTCTCTCTCTCTCTCTCTCTCTCTCTACCTCTCTTCTCCTTGTGTAACTCTGACTTTCAAATAAATAAATAAATCTTCAAAAAAGAAGCATGTAACAGCAGAATACACATTTTCCTCAATTTCCTCAACAGACTAACAAGCCTTAGTAAATTTTTAAAAATTGAAATAATAGAAGTTATCTTTTCCAACTACAATGAAATGAGATTAAAAATCAATAATTGAAGAGAAACTGGGAAATCTGAAACCACGGAAAAATTAAACAACACACTTAAACAAGTACATGAATCAAAGAGATGGCAAAGGAAACCAGAAAATATCTTGATGCAAATGAAAACCCAAAGTACCCAACATATGATATACGCTGAAAGCAGAACTGAAGGGGACGTTTGCAGCTGTAAAGGCTTATCAGTGACCTGTCTTTGCACTTTAAGGAACTAGAAAATGAAGAGCAAGCTAAGCTCGAGGCTAGCACAGGGAGTACGTTGTAAAAATTAGAACAGAGACAGAAGAATAGACACTAGAAAAATCATAGAGAAAATCAGTGGGCCCAGAATTCGGCTGTTTGAAAAGATCCACAAAATTGACAAAAGACAGAAGACTCAAATAACTAAAATGAGACATGCAAGAGGGCACATTAAAACCAAGTGGACAGAAATCAAAAGGATTATGGAAATACTGTGATGTGCACCAGCACATTAGGGCATCAGGATGAAGGGAGGAAATGTCTGGAAGCGGCACCTGCCGAGACTGACTCGCGTTGAGAGAGATTCTGAACAGAACCACAGCTAGGGCGGGTGGTGAATCAGCAATAGAAAACCTTTCAGCAGATAAAATCCCAGGATCAGATGGTCCCACTGGTGAGTTCTATAAAACGTGTAAGCAAGAACGAATGTGGGGACTGGTGTGGTGGCATAGGAGGTTAAGCCACTGCCTGCGAGGCTGGCATCCCATATGGAAGCCTGTTGAAGTCCAGGCTACTCCACTTCCAATGCAACTCCCTGATGATGGCCTGGGAAAGCAGCAGAGGAGGGTCCAAGTCCTTGGGTCCCTGCACCCACATGGGAGACCCGGAAGAAGCTCCTGGCTCCTGGTTTCAGCCTGGCCCAGTCCCAGCTAATGTGGCCACTTGGGGAGTGAACCAGCAGATGGAAGATATCTCTCTCTCTTGCTCTCTTTTTCTCTGTAACTCTGCCTTGAAAATAAATCTTTTTAAAAAAGTTAAAAAAAAATCTTCCAAGAAATTAAAGAGGAGAGAACCCTTCCTAACTCATTCCAGGAGGCTAGCATTACCCTGATACCAAATCCAGACAAAGACACTATAAGAAAAGGAAAGAAGGAAGGAAGAAAAAAAGAAAGAAGGGAGGGAGGAAGACATTGCCAGAAAACTATAGCTCACCACCCTTGATGAACACAGATGCAAAAATACCCAACCAAATTCTGTACCAGCAAACAGAATACAACATATTAAAAGAACTATATACCATACAACAATACATTTAAAGAACTATATACCATGACCAAGTGGAATTCATTCCTGAAGTGAAGGGACAGTTCGGTGTACGAAAATCAATAAGTGGCCAGCGCTGTGGCTCACTAGGCTAATCCTCCGCCTGCGGCGCCAGCACACCGGGTTCTAGTCCTGGTTGGGGCGCCAGGTACTAGTCTGGGTTGCTCCTCTTCCAGTCCAGCTCTCTGCTGTGGCCCGGGAAGGCAGTGGAGGATGGCCCAAGTGCTTGGGTCCTGCACCCGCATGGGAGACCAGGAGGAGGCACCTGGCTCCTGGCTTCGGATTGGCGCAGTGCCGGCTGTGGCGACCATTTGGGGAGTGAACCAACAGAAGGAAGACCTTTCTCTCTGTCTCTCTCTCTCACTGTCTATAACTCTACCTGTCAAATAAAATAATAAAATAAAATAAGAAAATCAATAAATGTAATACACCTCATTGACAGAATAATATTAACATCAATAGATAACATAACAATATAGAACAAAATGACACCATTGTATTCTCAATGAATGCAGAAAAATACCTTAAAACCCAATGATCTTTTGTTATTAGAAACACTCACCAAATCAGCAGTGGGAGAAGACTACCACAATGTAATAAAGACCATTATTAAAAGTCCACAGCTAACTTCATAATCAATGGTGAAGGAGCAACCCTTTTCACTCCAAGATCTGGAACAAGATGAGGACAACTTTTATCTCGTCTCTAACATAGTAGTGGAAGATCTGTCCAGAGCAATTCAGCAAGAAAAATAAATGAAAGGCATCAAAATTGGAAAGGAAGAAGTAAAATTTTCTGTTGACCAACAACGTGATTTTGTATGTATAAAACTCTGAAGATTCCATAAAAAATGTCTAGTGTTCAAGACTTACTATTGTGATGATGTCAGAAGCAATCTATAGATTTAATGAAATCCCTATGAAAATCTCAAAGGTGTTCTTGAAGAAATAGAAAATTACATTTTATAGTTCCCATGGGACTGCAATGGCCACTGAGTAGCCAAAACAATCTTGAACTCAACCCAGCAGGCCTTTGTTAATGACCACAGCCTGAGCTTGCTCTTAGGAGAAGCTGGTAGCTGTGGTCCATATGATTTTCTTAAGTGACTGCATTTTCCCATTATTTACTGCAATGGTTCTTAACTTTGGGTGCAATGGTCTTTACAACATAAAGTATATCCTTCACCATGGGAAATTAAGTTGTGGGTGATATAAATTAGCTCTGTAAGTGGTACCAAAATGAGACTTAATGGTAACTTGGAACAATTGAATGACAAACCTGTAAAAATAATAAATAAATTAAATGAGATGGAGGAGGAGGAGGAAGAAGAAGAAGGCAGGAGATTGGAAGCTCAAACTTCCTGTCCTCGAAGCTTTTTACAAGCTATCATACTCCAACACTGTAGTATTCACATAAAGAAGAGATATATAGGCTGATGGAATGGAGTGAAATACAATAGACAGAATTCCAAACCCTCCACATGTATAACTTTTGACAAGAGTGCCAAGACAATTTGATGAGGGAACGTGCACTCTTTCATCAAATGGCATTGTGAAAACAGAATATCCACATGCGAGATCATGAAGTTGGCCCCTTATACACCATATAAAAGATAACTCAATACCTAAATGTAAGGTCTAAAATTTTTTTAAAACTCTCAAGAAAACATAGGAAGAAAGCATGACAACATTGGATTTGCTGTGATTTCTTGGTCATAACAATAAAAACACAGACAACAGAAGTAAAAATGGATAAATTAGGCTACATCTAATGAAAAACTTCTTTGCATCAAAAGACACAAAATATTGAAAAAGCAGCCTACCAAATGGGAGAAAGAAAGCAATAAGGGATCAATATCCAAACTATATAAATAACTCTTAAAACAACAAGATTTAATTAAAAATGAGTAAAAAAATTTGAAAACATTTCCCCAAAGAAGATATACAAGTGATTAACAAGCACAAAAAAGATTCCCGACATCACTAGTCATTAGGAAAATGCAATCAAAAACCACAAGGAGATATCACTTCACATTCATCAGAATGGCCTATCATAAAAAAAATAAGTTTAGGGGGGATGTGGAGAAACTAGAACTTTTGTGCCCTACTGGCAAACACAGGAAATATTGCAGATGCTATGTACATGTATAGAAATTCCACAGAAAATTAATATATCGCTGCATGATCTAGGAATTTCACTTCTGAGAATATGTCCAGAAGAATTGAAAACAGATTTTCTACACAGCCACTGATGGCAGTATTATGCACAATAGTCAAAAGGTGGAAGCAACTCAAGTGTCCATTGACAGATGAATGCATAGGCAAATTGTATATATCAATGCAATTGAATAGTATATAGTCTTTAAAGAAAGTTCTAACACACAATACAATGTGGATGAACCATGAGGATGTTATGCCAAATGAAATATGCTGGTCACAAAAGATAAATACTATAGGATTCCACTTATATGAGATATGAGACTAGTTACATCCATAGAAACGCAAAGCAGAATGGCTATTGCTAGGAGATGGGTGAATGGGAGTTGCTGCATGGGTTATGGACTTTAAGATTTGCAGGATGCATAGTTCTGGAAACTGCACAATGATGTGAGTGTACTTAGCACTCTTAAAATGAGCAAGAAGGGAAGTTTTGTCTTATGTGTACTTGACCGCAATTTTTAAAAAGTATATGTGTGTGTGTGTGTGTGTGTGCGTAAAAGAGGCGGGGGGAGACAGAATATTCACACATATATGATCAATTAAGAACTAAATAAGGGGCCTGCGCCATGGCTCACGGTTAATCCTCCTCCTGCGGCGCCGGCATCCCAATATGAATGCTGGATTCTGTCCCAGTTGCTCCTCTTCCAGTCCAGCTCTCTGCTGTGCCCCGGGAGTGCAGTGGAGGATGGCCTGAGTGCTTGGGCCCTACACCCGCATGGGAGACCAGGAAGAAGCACCTGGCTCTGGCTTCGGTTTGGTGCAGCACCTTTCTCTCTGTCTCTCTCTCACTGTCTAACTCTATCTGTCAAATAAAAAAAATTTAAAAAGAACTAAATAAGAATGCATTAACAAATATAATTTCTGGTTAAGGGGATGTGATTTTTTTAAATGCTGGTGAAAACTTTTCAATACTCTTGCTATGTGGAATAAAAGTGTTTTAATTTTTTTAAAGATTTATTTATTTATTTGAAAGTCAGAGTTACACAGAGAGAGGAGAGGCAGAGAGAGAGGGAGAGAGGAAGAGAGGAAGAGAGAGAGATCTTCCATCCGCTGTTCACTCCCCAGTTGGCCACAACGGCCGGAGCTGCGCCGATCCAAAGCCAGGAGCCAGGAGTTTCTTTCGTGTCTCCCACGTGGTGCAGGGGCCCAAGGACTTGGGCCATCTTCTACTGCTTTCCCAGGCTACAGCAGAGAGCTGGATTGGAAGTGGAGCAGCTGGGTCTCGAACCGGCGCCCATATGGGATGCCAGCGCTTCAGGCCAGGGCATTAACCCACTGCGCCACAGCGCCGACCCCAAAGTGTTTTAATTTTTCATGAGAAAAGTAAAAGTGAGTTTTTCAAGTATATATTTCTCGGTTAGCCCCCACAAGTAAATATACAAATATGAATACAAATGGATGGTTGAGAGTTTTGAAACTGGAAGAACTAAGTTCTGTTTTGTTTTGGAGGATGGGGAAGAAGAAATGTTAACTCAATCTTGTGATGGTTGAGATAGGGAAGTCACTCATGGCAGACTCTGCTTTATTCCTATAGATGCTAGCTGACTCAGCCAGCAGCGCCAGAGTTCATGATCAACCAGCTGCCCCACAGTGATGGCCGCACAGCTCCTCAGAAGGGTGGTGTCCACCAGGAACCTTCTGAGACTGATTGCCAATCTTTGACGTCACCTTTGTCTCCATGTCCTTCCCGTCTTCTCTTTCCTGGAGGTATTGCTTCTTTGATTTAACAGATGCTTGTCAATTCTTTACCTAGTGCAGAGTCATTAAAAATGTGTCCCCGGTTTTCTGCCTTCTGTGGTTCTATCGCTTACATTTCAATATTTGATCCATTTTGAGTTAAAGGAGTTAATCCTTGTATACAGAATCAGGCAAGGCTCCAACCTCATTCTTTTGCGTGTGATGATTCAGTTGCACTTGCCCAAGCACCATTTGTTGAAAGGACTGTTCTTTCCCAGAGAATGGGCTTGGCAACCTTGTTGAAAATCATTACCCATAAACGTCTGGGTTTATTTCTGGACTCTCAGTTCTACTCTATTGATCTGTCTGTCCTTTATTCACAGCTTTGAATGCTGTTGCTTTGTAAAGAGTTTGGAAATCAGGAAATGTGAATCTCCCTTCTTTGTCTTCCTTTCCCGGGCTTATTTGGTTATACTGGGTCCCTTGCGGTTCCATATGAGTTTTAGAATGAACATGTCATTTTCTACAAAGAAGTCGCCTGAATTTCTAATGGAGAATTGTTGAATTTGCAGCCCAGTTTGGAGGGTTCTGTCATCTTAACAATGTTAAGTCAATCCATGAACAAATGTGTTTCCATTTACATTGATCATCTTTAATTTCTTTTGATAATGTTTCATAGTTTTTAGACTTTTTGTTAAATTTATGCCTAAATATTTAATAATTTTTAATGCTATTGTGAATGGAATTTTTTCCTCATTTCATTTTTGGATTGTTCTTTGTGACTATAAAAATACTATTGATTTTTGTATATTGACCTTGTATTCCGCAACTTTGCTGACCTTGTTTATTTTTAATGCTTTTTTGTGGATTTCTTAGGATTTTTCTCTGTATAAGTTAATGTCATTTAAGAATAGAGATGGGGGCAGCACCGTGGCTCGCTTGGTTAATCTTCCACCTGCAGCGCCAGCATCCCATATGGGCTCTGGGTTCTAGCCCCGGTTGCTCCTCTTCCAGTCCAGCTCTCTGCTGTGGCCCGGGAAGGCAGTGGAGGATGGCCCAGGTAATTGGGCCCTGCACCCAAATGGGAGACCAGGAGGAGGCACCTGGCTCCTGGCTCAGCGCTGGCCATAACGGCCATTTGGGGAGTGAACCAACGGAAGGAAGACCTTTCTCTCTGTCCCTCTCTCTCACGGTCTATAACTCTACCTGTCAAATAGTAATAAAAAGTAGAAGTAGGTTTTCAGTTTTTTGTCTTTTAGTCCGGATGCCTGTTTTCCCTTTCTCTGCCTGATTGCCTAGGCTAGGACCTCCAGTAACATGTTGAATAAAGTGGAAAGAACACATGTGTTTTGGAGGAAAAGTCGGTCTTTCACCACTAGGAATGATGGTGTGGGTTGTTTTTTTTTCAGATACTCTATCAGGCTGAGGAAGTTCATTTCCACTCTGAGTTTGTTCTGTAATCATCACAAAAAAGTGTTGGATTTGGTCAAAGACAATTGGTGCATCTTTTGAGAATGATCATGTGAATTTGATTTTTATTCTGTTGATAGGATTTGTTATATTGATTTATGTTGAAGATGCTAATCAACCTTGCGTTTCTGGAGTATAAGTCCATCGGTCATGTGTACCACTTCTGAGATGTTTCTAGGTTCCATTTTCGCATCAGAATCCAAATTGTTTGGTGTTGTTTTCCTTCCTGCGATGCCCTTTTCTGGTTTTGGTATTAGGGTGATCACTCCCCCCAGGAAATGAGCTGGGGAATGGTGTCTCCTGTAGTATTTTTAGAAGAGTTTGTGAGTACTTGCTAATAATTCTTGAAATGTTTCATAGAATTCAGTGGTAAATTCTGTGTCTTCTGGGCCTTGGCTTTTCCTTGAGGTTAGTTTTATTATTATTATTATTTATTACTAAGTCCATCTCATTACTTGTTCTGGGTCTTTTCAGGTTGTCTATTACACCTTGAGTTTATTTCAGTAACTGGTGTTTTTCTAGGAATTTGTTTATTTCATCTAAGTTTGCTTGTTTGTTGGTGTACAGAGGTGCATCGTGTTCTTTATAATTTTTTTCTTTTAGTGCGGTCAGTAGTATTGTCCCCTCTCTAATTTCTGAGTCTAAAAAAATATGATATTTTTTTCTGGTTGGTTAGAAGTTTATAAAATTGTTGCTCTTTTCAAAAGCTAGCTTTTGGTTTCTTTTCTCTTGTTTTTCCATCCTCTATTTCACCAATTTCTGCTGTAAGCTGGATTATTTCATTCCTCTGCTTGCTTTATCTTTAGTTTTCACAACTTTTTCCAGCATCTTAACATGGAATATCAGGTTATCAACTTCAAATCTTCCTTCTTCTAGGTATTTACAACTATACATTTCTCTGTAAATTTCAGCTATGCTAGTGGTATAACATATGTTTTGGTATGTTGTTTCTTCAGTTTTACTCATCTCAAAGTATTTTCTGATTTGATTTCTTCTTTCACTGGCTGATTATTTTAGGAGTTTATTTAACTTTTACATGGCTGTGACGTTCCCCAATTTCTTCCTGCTATTGCTTTCTAATTTGACTCCACTGTGGTGGGAGAGTAGACTTTGTGTTATTTCTATCCTCTTAAATTTATTGACCGTTTTTATTCCATGTGTTCTTGAAAGGAATGCCTATTTTCTTGTAGTTGGGTGGAGTGTTCTCTAGCTGTTCTCCTAGGTGTAGCTGATGTCCAGTGCTGTCCAAGTCCGCTGTTTCCTTGCTGGTCCTATTTCTAGTTGTTCCTGTGTGAATCGCTGTAGATTGAGGACATCTTGCTTTTAAGTGTGATTTTTAATTTTTTAATTTTTAACAGACACAAAGAATTATAGGTATTTATAGGATACCATGTAATGTTTTGTGACTTTAATTTTTATTTATTTGAGATGCTCAGAGAGAAAGAGAGAGAGGGAGGGAGGGAAGGAGGGAAAAAGGAAGGAAGGAAGGAGACAGAGCAGGTAAGAAAATGCTGTCCTCTACTGGTTCATTCCCCAAATGCTGGAAGTGGCTGGGCTAGGCCAGGCCAGAGCCAGGAGCCAGTAATGAAATCTAGACCTCCCATATGAGAGGCAGGAACCCAACGACTTGAGCCATCACCGCTGCCACTCCAGAATGGGACATGGGTGTCTTAACCACTAGGCCAAACACCTACTCCCCCACATTTGATACATGTGTACATTGTGTAACAGCTAATCAGGGTAAATATATCTATCTTTTCAAACAGTTAACATTTCTACATCATCAAAACATTCAAAATCCTTTTTTGGATTTTTCTAGGGAAATGTACATTCTCATTATCAATAGTCACCCTACTGTATGATCGAACACCAGAATTTCTCACTCCTATTTAGTCATACGTAGTGCCCATTAATCCCTGCTTCCTCCCTGCTCACCCCAGCCTCTGGTACTCAGTTATACTTCTCCCTTCCAAAAGATCAACCTTTTTTGGATTTCACACATGAGAGAAAATGCAGTGCTTACCTTTCTGTTCTTCACCCATATCATCTGACGTGAGAACCTCCAGTTCCACCCATGTTGTTGCAAATGATGAGGTCTCATCCATTTTTATGGCTGAATAATATTCCATTGAGTGTACATACCACCTTTTCTTTGTGGTACATTGACTGGTGGATGGACACTTAGGTCCTTCCCGCTTCTTGGCTGTTGTGAATAGTGCTGCAATCAATGTGAGAGCATAGATGTCTCGTCAACAGTGACATCATTTCCCTTGCATATGAACCCACTAGTGGCATTGCTGGATCATATAGAAGTTCTATTTTTAGCTTTGTAAGAAGCCTCCATTCTATTTTTCACAATGGGTGGACTAATTTACATTTCCACCAACAGTACACAAGAGTTCCCTTCTCTCCACATCCTCACCAGCATTTGTTGTATATAATATTTATATATAAATTTAAGTATATAAATTTATATATGTATATATTTATTTACAAATACTTATATAACTATATATATATATATATAAGTCATAACCAAATCTAAATGGAGCAAGGTAATATCTCATTGTGATGTTGATTTTGTTTCCCTGATAATTAATGATGCTAAGCATTTTTCATGTGTTATTTGTGTGTCTTTGAGAAATGTCTGCTTAAATCTACTGATATTTTAAAAATTGGATTATTTGGGGCTTTTATTGTTGAGTTGTTGGTGTTCCTTACATACTCTGGTTGTTGACCCCTTGTCGGGCGTTTAACTTGCAGATGCTGTCCTCCTCCATTCTTTAGGTTATCCTTCACTCTGTTGGTCATTTCCATTGCTGCACAGAGGCTCTCTAGTTTGATGAAATCCCAGTTGTCCTCTTTCGCTTTCATTTCCCATTCTTTTGGGGTGTGATCAAAAAAAAAAAAATCCTTGCTCTACAGTAGCCTGAAGCAATTTTTCCCCTTGTTTTCCTCTAGTAGTTGCAAAGTTTCAGATCTTTAGTCTATTTTTGAGTTGCTCTGTATGCATTGTGAGAGACAGTGATCTGGTTTCATTATTCTGAATATGGAGATCCAATTTTCCTAGTACCATTTATCTAAAAGATTGTCCTATTTCCAGTGCACATTCTTAGCACCTTTACCAAAGGTTAGTGGGTCTCCGGTGTGTGGGTTTACTTTGGGGGTCTCTATTCTGTTCTGTTGATTTATGTATCTGTTTTATGCTTTTGAATTACTGGGGAGTTGTAATATATTTCATTTATTTATTTGAAAGTCAGAGTTACACACAGAGAGAGAAAGAGAGAGAGATAGAGGTTGGTCTTCCATCGGCTGGATAACTCCCTAGTTGGCCTCAATGGCCAGAGTTGAGCTGATCTGAAGCCAGGAGCCAGGAGCTTCTTCTGGGTTTCCCACATGGGTGCAGGGGCCCAAGGACTTGGGTCATCTTCTACTGCTTTCCCAGGCTATAGCAGAGAGCTGGATCAGAAGAGGAGCAGCCGGGACTCGAACCGGCGTCTATATGGGATGCCAGCACTGCAGTTGGCGGCTTTACCCACTACGCCACAGCACTGGCCCTGTAATATATTTTAAATTCAGGCAGTGTAATGCCTCCTGTTTTGTTCTTTTTGTTCAAGATTTCTTTAGTTATTTGTAGTCTTTTGTGGTTCCTTACAAACTTTAGTAGTTTTTTTTCTAGTTATGTGAACAATGTCATTGCTTTTTGATAGGGATTGCACTGGATCTGTAAATTGCTTTGGGTAGTATGCACATTTTAATGTTATTGAGTCTTTGAATCCATGAACATGGGATGTCTCATTTATTTCTTCCTCTTCAATTTCTTTTATCTATATTCCACAGTTTTCATTACAGAGATCTTTCACTTCTTTCATTAAATTTAATCTCAAGCATTTTATTTTTGTAGTTATTGGAAATGGGGTTGCTTTCTTGATTTCTTTTTCAGATCATTCACTATTGGTGTCTATCAACACTGCTGATTTCTGTACATTGACTTTGCATCCTGCAACTTTTATGAATTGAATTATAAGTTCTAACAGTTTTTGCTGGAGTCTTCAGGATTTTCCATATAAAATCATGTCATCTGGGGCCAGCACTGTGCCGCAGTAGGTTAAAGCCACAGACTGCAGTGTGAACATCTCATATGGGCACAGATTGGAGTCCCAGCTGCTCCACTTCCAATCCAGCTCCCTGCTATGTTCCTGGGAAAGCAGCTGGGAAAGTCCTTGGGCGCCTGCACCCATGTGGGAGACCCAGAAGAAGCTCCTGGCTCCTGGCTTTGGGTGAGGTCAGCTCTAGCTGTTGTGGCCATTTTGGGGGGAGAGGGTGGTGAAGATGGACAGATGGAAGGCCTCTCTCTCTGTCTCAGTCTCTACCTCTCTCTTTAACTCTGTCTTCCAAATAAATAAAATCAATCTTTTTAAAAAATCATGTCATCTGCAAACAGTGACCGTCTGACTTCCTCCTTTATGATTTGCGTGCCTTTATTTCTTTCTCTTGCCTAATTGCTCTGCCTCGGACTGTGATGAATGAAAATGGTGCAAGTGCCAGCCTGGGGCTGGTGCTATGGCACAGCAGGTTAATGCCCTGGCCTGAAGCGCCGGCATTTCAGATGGGCGCTGGTTCGAGTCCTGGCTGCTCCACTTCCCAATCCAGCTCTCTGCTATGGCCTGGGAAAGCAGTGGAGGATGGCCCAAGTCCTTGGGCCCCTACACCCATGTGGGAGACCTGGAAGAAGCTCCTGGCTCCTGGCTTCAGATCGCTGCAGGCGTACACCTTCCGGATAGGTTAACGCCGGCGAGACCTCGGAGACACCAGACGCGTTTATCGGCTTTTCAGCTTCCACTTTATTTTTCAGCAGACTCGCGTTACATGTCGCGAACGCCCGCCCTGTTACCGGCATTCATTCACAACTCCTTCATTCACCACTCCCGCTTACTACTCGCATTCATTCACAGCTCCCGCCTGTTACCGGCGTTCATTCATAACTCCGCCTGTTACCGGCGTTCATTCATTACTCCGCCTTTTACCAGCGTTCATTCATTCTCCGTCTTTTACCAGCGTTCATTCACTCCCCCCGCCCACCGTCCACCTATTTATATATATCATTCACGGAAAACATGTTACCAACTAAGTGTGGGAAACATGCAATAACAGGATGCTTAAAGTCAAAACAGGATCTTGCAATTAGCAACGGGCAGGGTGGAAAAAGCCCAGCACTAAACTTCTTGTGCTTGTACATGTCGGGAGGGGCACAGCTGGCCAGGCTGTCCCGTTCCCCGACAGATCGGCCCAGCTCCGGCCGTTGGGGCCAACTGGAGAGTGAATCATCGGATGGAAGACCTCTCTCTCTCTCTTCCTCTCCTCTCTTTCTGTGTAACTCTGATTTTCAAATAAATAAATAAATCTTTAAAAAAAAAAAAAGTGAGCATCTTGTCTTGTTCCAGATCTTAGAAAGTCTAATTTTTCCCCATTATGATGTGACCCTAATTTTTTGAGTGCATATATTCTTTCTTTCTTTTTTTAAATTTTTTGATATTTATATTTTATTTTATTTAATGAACATAAATTTCCAAAGTACAGCTTATGGATTACAATAGCTTCCCCCTGCCCATAACTTCCTTCCCACCCACAATGAGTGCATGTATTCTTTCTATGCTTGCTTTTTCAAAATTTTTATCAGGAAGGAAGTTGGAGTTTATTTTTCTGCATCTATTGAGATGATTAGATGATTTTTGTTCTTCATTCTGTTGATGTGATATGTAACCTTTGTTTTGTCTGTATTGAACCACCCTTGCATCCCTGAGATGATCTTGTCAAATAATATTTTTAATGTGCTGTTTGCTAGTATTTTGTTGAGGATTTTTGCATCTATCTCTAGTAAGCATGCTGGCCTATAGCTTTCTTTTTATTATTGTGTGATTTTCTGGTTTTGGTATCAAGGTAAGTCTGGCCTCACAGAATGAGTTTGAAAGAATTTTCTTTTAGGGGGCCAGCACTGTGGCGCAGCAGGTTAAAGCCCTGGCCTGAAGCGCTGGCATCCCATATGGGTGTCAGTTCAAAACCCGGCTGCTCCATTTCTGATCCAGCTCTCTGCTGTGGCCTGGGAAGGCAGTTTAAGATGGTCCAGGTCCTTGTGCCCCTGTACCCACATGGGAGACCTGGAAAAGGCTCCTGGCTCCTGGCTTCGGATGAGCGCAGCTCCGGCTGTTGCAGCCAATTGGGGAGTCAACCAGTGGATGGAGGACCTCTCTCTCTCTCTCTCTCTCTCCTCTCTATGTGTAACTCAAATAAATAAATAAATAATAAAATCTGATTCAGTCTCACTACTTCTTATTGATCTCTTTAGGTATTCTGTTGCCATTTAATTCAGTCTTGGTAAGGTATTTGTGTCCAGGAATTTGTGCATTTATGCTAGATTATCAAATTTGTTGCTGTATAATTACCCATAATATATGCAATCCTTTGTATTTCTGTGGTATCAGTTATATATATATTTTTTTCCGACAGGCAGAGTGGATAGTGAGAAGACAGAGAGAAAGGTCTTTGGTTCACCCTCCAATGGCCGCTGCGGCCGGCGTACCGCGCTGATCCGATGGCAGGAGCCAGATACTTATCCTGGTCTCCCATGGGGTGCAGGGCCCAAGCACTTGGGCCATCCTCCACTGCACTCCCTGGCCACAGCAGAGAGCTGGTCTGGAAGAGGGGCAACCGGGACAGAATCCGGCGCCCCGACTGGGACTAGAACCCGATGTGCCGGTGCCGCAAGGCGGAGGATTAGCCTAGTGAGCCGCGGCGCCGGCCGGTATCAGTTATATAATGTCTCCCTAAATAATGTCTCCCTTTTTACCTCCAAATCTACTTATTTCAGTGTTTTCTCTTTTTTTTAATCTGGTTAAAGATTTGTCAATTTTATTTTGTCACAAAACCAGCTCTTCATTGCATTGATATTTTTGTAATTTCTTAGTTTCTTTTTTTTAAAGATTTTTTTTCATTTATTATTTGAAAGTCAGAGTTACACAGAGAGAGGAGGAGAGGCAGAGAGAGAGGTCTTCCGTCTGCTGGCCCAATTGGCCTTAATGGCCAGAGCTGCGCCGAACTGAAGCCAGGAGCCAGGAGCTTCCTCCGGGTCTCCCATGCTGGTGCAGGGGCCCAAGGACTTGGGCCATCTTCTACTGATTACTCAGGCCATAGCAGAGAGCTAGATAGAAAGTGGAGCAGCTGAGACTCGAACTGGCAACCATATGGGATGCCTGCACTGTAGGCAGTGGTTCTACCCACTACGTCACAGCGCTTGCTTCAATAATTTCTTAGTTTCTATTTCTTTTTTTTTTCTTTAAGATTTATTTTATTCATTTGAAAGAGTTAAAGAGAGAGGTAGAGACAGAGAGAGAGAGGTCTTCCATTTGCTGGTTCACTACCCAGATGGCCTCAATGGCAGGATCTGCACCAATCCAAAGCCAGGAGCCAGGAGCTTCTTCTGGGTCTCCCATGTGGATGCAGGGGCCCAAGGACTTGGACCATCTTCCACTGCTTTCCCAGACCATAGCAGAGAGCTGGATCGGAAGAGGAGCAGCCAGGACTAGAACCCACACCCATATGGGATGCCGGCGCTTCAGGCCAGAGCTTTAACCCACTGTGCCACAGCGCCGGCCCCTCTTAGTTTCTATTTCATTTATTTTTGCTTTGAATTTTATTATTCATTCTTTTTATTAATTTGATATTTGATTTATTTTTGTTTTTCTAGTTCCTTGAGTTATAAGAGAAGTTGTTTATTTGAGATCTTTCTGATGTTTTTTGTAGCCATTGATTGCTATGAACTTCTCTCTCAGTACTACCTCTGCTATATCTCATAGATTTTTGTGCATTGTGTTTCAGTTTTCATTTGTTTCAAGAAATTTTAATATTTCTTTCTTAATCTCTTCTTTGATCCATTGGTTGTTCAGGGATAAATTGTTTAATTTCCACATAATATGTACTTTCCAAAGTTTTCTTATTAATTTCTAGTTTTATTGCATTGTGGTACAAAAAAGATACTCAATATGATTTGTTTTAAGAACTTGTTGAGGGGCCGGCACTGTGGCTCAGCAGGTTAATGCCCTGACCTGAAGCGCCAGCATCCCATTTGGGCGCCGGTTTGAGACCCAGCTGCTCCACTTCTGTTCCAGCTCTCTGCTTTGTCCTGGGAAAGCAGTAGAAGATGGCCCAAGTCCTTGGACCTCTTCACCCACATGGGAGACCTGGAAGAAGCTCCTGGCTCCTGGCTTCAGATCTGCGCAGCTCTGGCCATTGTGGCCAATTGGGGAGTGAACCAGCGGATGGAAGACCTCTCTCTGTCTCTCTGCCTCTCCTCTCTCTGTGTAACTCTGACTTTCAAATAAATAAATAAATCTTTTTTTTTCTCTATAAGTTGCTTTTAATGTATTACAGCATATTTTACTTCATACAAATAATAATATGTATCCAGTTCATTATAATGATGCAGTAAAAAAATGGAAAAGGTCTTCAAAAACCATGACATGCTACAGAAATGCAATTCTAATAATATATAATATTCCAAAATTGAATATTAATTTGGTTATTTTAAAAAAGTACTCCATGATCAATAAGTTTAAACATCACCAGGTAAAACAAAGTAAACATCTTCTTCTTACAGTACTCTTGGGAGTTTGTACTTTATCTTAATGAATGTCAATCAGTAGGAATAGGAAAGAGAATAGAATTGACCAAATAAATGTCAGCACAGAATCTCTTTTTTTGAAGAACCCATAGAAGTGATGTTTATTTTAGCATCTTGTAGGAAATGTTTCACATTTGTAGGAAAACTTTGCCATTTGGAGAGAAAAGGAAAATAAGTCATTTTAAAATGTTGTAATTTTAAGATGTATTAATGACATTTCTTATCCTAATTATATTAGTTCTTATTTAAACACAGAATAGAGAGCCATTTGAAAACTTGGGCCATGCAGTCGGGAAATCACAATGCTGGTAATAGAAATATCCAAATAAAAGTTATATCTCGAAAATAGATATTGTGAGTACCATGACAGAAGCTTCAGATTCCCATCAACAGCAAAGAGCCAAGACGTCTGAGGTGTAGAACCTGAGTGCAGAACCTGAGTCAGAAGTTAATGAGGCTGCAAGTTGGATGCAGGTGCATTGAAAAGACTGCAGGTAAGGGGGCATCAAGTGGTCTCTTAAGAGCCAGGACAGGGCCTGAACTCTACCAGATAGGAATGAGTTAAAGAACAATTACCTCAGAAGGTTTTATTTTTTGTTATTTAATATACATTTTATCCAAGATATTTAAGTAATGGAGTATGTATATTAGGACATATCATGTATGTCAGATGTTAAGTAAATGATGGTAAAGTGTTCTAATGTCTGCAATATTTACTGGAAGATCATATAGCCCAATTATTATGAGACTTCAATATATCAAGGCATTCTTTAGTGTGTGGAATAGATATTATTTGCTCTTTTAAATTTAATTTATGTGAGCCGGTGCCGCGGCTCACTAGGCTAATCCTCCGCCTTGCGGCGCCAGCACACCGGTTCTAGTCCCGGTCAGGGCACCAGATTCTGTCCCGGTTGCCCCTCTTCCAGGCCAGCTTTCTGCTGTGGCCAGGGAGTGCAGTGGAGGATGGTCCAAGTGCTTGGGCCCTGCACCCCATGGGAGACCAGGATAAGTACCTGGCTCCTGCCATTGGATCAGCGTGGTGTGCCGGCCACAGTGCGCCAGCCGCAGCGGCCATTGGAGGGTGAACCAATGGCAAAAAGGAAGACCTTTCTCTCTGTCTCTCTCTCTCTCACTGTCCACTCTGCCTGTCAAAAAATTAAAAAAAAATTTAATTTATGTTATACAAGTTTCATATATTTCATATATACAGATCTATGAACATAGTGATACTTCCCAACTTACCCTCTCTCCTGCCCATACTCCTTACATTCTTCCATCTCCCTCTCCCATTTCCACTCTTAATTTTTATGAAGATCTACTTTCAGTTTATTTAATGATTATAGTTAACCCTATAATAATTAAAAGAGTTCAACAAATAGTATGAAGGAAAAAACAACCGTTCCTCCATAGAAGAGACAAGGGCTGTAAACAATCATCAAATTCAAAATGTCCATTTCACTCAAATGCATTACATTTTAGGTAGTCTATTAGTTACCTTGGATCAGGGAAAACATGATACCTAGTCTATTAGTTACCTTGGATCAGGGAAAACATGATACCTATCTCTTTGGGACTAACTTATCTCACTAAGTATAATGGCTTCCAGTTACATCCATTTTTTTGCAAAAGATAGGATTTCACTTTTTTACAGCTGAGTGAGGGGCCAGCATTGTGGCCTAGCGGATTAAGCTGCTGCCTGCATCAGCATCCCGTCTATGGGCACTGGTTCCTGTCCTGGCTGCTCCACTTCCAATCCAGCTCCGTGTTAATGTGCTTGGGAAAGCAGCAGAGGATGGCCCAAGTCTTGGGCCCCTGCACCTGCATGGGAGACCTGGAGGAAGGGTTTAGAATATTCCATGTGCTATTGAGAAGAATGTTTGTTCTGTGGATGTAAGATAAAAAATTCTGTAGGGTGCACTATAGCTGTCATTTTCTTTGTGGATTTTATGTCTGGATCATCTGTCCCTTTCTGAATGTATGTTGTTAAAGTCTCCAACTATTGTTGGAGTCTATCTCATCCTCTAAGTCTATTCATATTTTCTTCATATGTTCGGATGCTCCAGTATTGGGTACATATTATTTACAGTTCTTATTTCCCCTTGCTGGACTAAACTCTTCATCATCATATAATGATATTCCCTGTCTCTTTTTACTGCCTTTGTTTTAAAATAAATTTTGTCAAAAATAAGTACAGCTATTCCTGTTTTCTTTTGGTTCCCATTTTCATGGAATATTTTATTCAGTCCTTTCACTTTGTCTATGTGTGTGATTAGAGGTAAAGTAAGTTTCTTGTAGGTAGTGTATAAGTAGGTCTTGTGTTTTTGTTTTTGTTTTGTTTTATCCATTCTGTGTCTTTTAACTGGAGAATTTAATCTATATTTAAGGCAATTATTGATAGGTAAGGCCTTACTGCTGCCATTGTGACACATTTTTTATTTCATTTAGTGTACTTTTTCGTTGAAGAGTTCGTTTCATTTCTTAAATTACTTGCCTGTCTCTTTGGAGTCTCTCTGTTAGAGTATTAAGTCAGTTTTCTTTGTTCTCTTGAAGTTTGTTGAGTTTCCTTAAAACAGCTAATTTGAAGTCTTCATCTAAATATTTGAGTATTTCAATTCTGTGATGACAAGTTTCTTTCCTCTTATTTTGTTCATTAGGTGAGGTCATGGCTCCCTGAAGGTTTCTGATGCTTGTTAACTACAGCAACATCTGTGCATTGAAGGATTAGACATAGT
Source organism: Oryctolagus cuniculus (assembly GCF_964237555.1). Taxonomy (NCBI): domain Eukaryota; kingdom Metazoa; phylum Chordata; class Mammalia; order Lagomorpha; family Leporidae; genus Oryctolagus; species Oryctolagus cuniculus. Next base: position 323,972 of record NC_091439.1, read on the forward strand.
ATCACTTCTCGGCCTTTTGGCTAAGATGAGTGTAGGATTAGATACAGTAATCTGGCTTCATTTGTAACTGTCCTCCCAGAAATCCTAAGCAGTCTGCTAACTTCCTCTGAGCCAGTGGACACTTTGCTAGTTCAGCTATAGATGACACCCTAAGTCAAGGTTTGCTACAGTTCTGCTGTTGGTGTCTTGTCACTGTTTCATTCCTATACAACGCCCCAAGTTCAGATTTGCCCCCACTCCACAGCTGGTATGTTGTTCAGAATGAACCAGGAAAGTGTCTAAAAAAGGTAACCATCCCTACAAGCCTCTTCCTGGGGCTGGAGGATGCCTGGACCTCTAATCCAGATGCTGCCAGCACTGCAATGCCAATGCACTCCTGGAGTTCACAACCCACTAAGACTTGCACAGCACAGGATAGGGGACCAAAGCCCATGCTGCCATGATCTGTCTGTATGGGAGATAAGACTGAAGACCACAGGACTTCAGCTGGTACTGGGGCTCCATCTGTAGACACAGCCAGGGGATAGGGACTGTTGGGACCTGCCCAGAGTTGAGTTTTATTATCCTGGCACTGAGTCCCAAGATACAGTTCCTTGCTGTTTGCCTAAGGTTGAAGGAGGAGTGATAGAAGCAGCCCCTCAGCTGCCCAGGAAGGCCCTAGGTAGATCACTCCACAGTCTCCCCATCATTAGACCCTGCACAATTGTGGGGCATGCTGGGCCCATGCGAGCCTGATGGTGACATACTGAAATAAGTCTGTCCCACCAGGTGCAGGTCTCTGCGTGATGCTGGGGCAAGACTAGTGGCTCCCTCTGTGGCCTGAGGGCAGAGCCTTTGCACTCCAGGAGGTGCCGGGTCTTACAGCAGTGAGAAGAGCTCTGAGCTCCAAGTCAAGGTCCTACGTGCCTTTCGTCCCCTACTACTCGGCAGCTGAATTCTCACTCCACTGTCCGCTGAAGCTTGGTGGAGGGGGTCCCTGACCACATGGCTAACAAGAGTCCAAAGACTCAGTCTGCATGGACCCCTGCAGGCGGGGCCGTGGGCCTAGAACTGGGATTCAAATCTGGACTTAATTTCCTCCAAGTGGTAAAGCAGGTGTCTCTCCACCTTACGCTATTTGAATGAAACAAGGCGAGAGGCAAAGCAGGTAAATCATTTCTTCCTACTTTCTTCAGTGTTTCTTTTCTTTCTTTCTTTTTAAAAGATTTATTTGAAAGTCAAGAGTTACACAGAGAGAGGAGAAGCAGAGAGAGAGGGAGAGAGAGGTCTTCCATCTGTTGGTTCACTCCCCAGATGGCTGCAATGGCCAGAGCTGTGCCGATCTGAAGCCAGGAGCCAGGAGCTTCCTCCAGGTCTCCCATGTGGGTGAAGAGGTCCAAGGACTTGGGCCATCTTCTACTGCTTTCCCAGGCCATAGCAGAGCTGGATTGGAAGAGGAGCAGCCGGGACCAGAACCGGCGTCCATATGGGATGCTGGCGCTTCAGGCCAGGGCTTTAACTCACTGCGCCACAGCACCAGCCCCTCTTTTGTTTCTTTATACTCAAACCACACGTCGTGGTCCCTCACCTGGCTTCCTAGGCACTTGTCAAGGTGACCTGGCGCAGGAACAGCTGTTCACGTTGACACGTCTGCAGGAGGGATCGCAGACCTGAGATGCAGCCACTATTGTGCTCCACTTCCTCCTTAAGTGGGACTCGGCACAGGTGCTTTCCTCTAGTTTGGTGGTGGTTTTTTTTTTTTTTTTTTTTTTTTTTTTTTTGGTAGCTCATGCAGTACTTCTGTAGTTTCACTTTTTACAGAGAACTCATTGTCCACCTAGTTTTAATTTTCTAGTAAGGAGGAAGTTTTGCTGTTTTTTCGGCAGTCACCATAGTTCCTTTGGGCACCATGGTTGAATAATCACATTTACCATTGGTAATATCATGGCACACTAGTAAACAAGGATTTTTTCTAGAAGTTGGGTTTTCTGGTGTCTTTGCCTGTTGACAAATATGACCCAGAGGAGCGGGAGGGACACCCTTCAAGGACAGTGAGGTCGTCTGAAGGCACAGAGGCCTGGAGGAGGAGGTTGAGCCTCCAGGCAGGGGCTCCAGGTACAGAGCCTACACAGGCTCCCCACAGTGCCTGGAGAACAGCCGCCCGTGCTCTCCTGGGCAGCATGCGGCCCCTGGGTCAGTCTTTGACTCTCCACAGGTGGGACCTGTTCTTCCTCCCACCATCGGCCCACACACAGCAGGTGCCGTGAGCTTTAACCGAAGGCTTTCGCCTCCTGGTTCTAACACTTCTGTTCCCATTGTGTTTCCCAAGCCTGGGGCTCACTGAGATGGGGATGAGGACTCTCTTCTGTGAGTGTCCAAGGACCCACGTGGCACCGTCCTGGTCATAACCTTAACTATGCTGAATTGAGAGGTGCTGTGAGTATTAAACACACTTTGCATTTTGAAGCTAGCATTTTTTTTTTTTGACAGGCAGAGTGGACAGTGAGAGAGAGAGACAGAGAGAAAGGTCTTCCTTTTGCCGTTGGTTCACCCTCCAATGGCCGCCACGGCCGGCGCACCGTGCTGATCCGATGGCAGGAGCCAGGTGCTTCTCCTGGTCTCCCATGGGGTGCAGGGCCCAAGCACTTGGGCCATCCTCCACTGCACTCCCGGGCCATAGCAGAGAGCTGGCCTGGAAGAGGGGCAACCGGGACAGAATCCGGTGCCCCGACTGGGACTAGAACCCGGTGTGCCGGCGCCACAAGGCGGAGGATTGAAGCTAGCATTTTTAAAGATAGAAGAAATCGCAGTGTTTTGTCTTGAGGACCAGACTCCTCCTACCCTGGGCTCTGGACCCCCAGCAGGCGCTTCGCTCCTCTCAGCCTTGACATCCTGACTCGCCTGCCTCCATCCCAGCAGGGTCAGGACTTTGAGATGTCGTTCAAGGGTTCCTCTCCTCCCAGCGGCTCTCAGGTTGTGTCCTGCACCTCTCCTGCTCCTGAGCTTTTCATCTAAAAGACTTCTCCTCCCAACGTGACGCATGAGACGATGAAGCCGATTCATTTTGTGTGGCTCGGTGTCGGTGGGAGCTGGAGCGTGATGTCCTAGAAGGTCTTCCTTCTGGGTCTTCAAAGCGTTCATGGAAAATGCATGTTCAGAAAAAGGCTATTCATGGGTTTCAGGAATGTTTTTGCACCAAAATACACTCATACTAATTTCTTAAGCACATCCAAGCAGGATTCCGTTTGAGACACCGAGGATAGGACATTCGTTTGAAAAGAGCCTCTGTCACAGCGACGTGAACAAATACCAAGTTCACAGTGGCGCGTGGGTGGAGGAATGGTGACATCACCATAGTTAATGAAAAGTTTGTGGGACAGCGCCCCAAAGAGAGCAGCGGTCTACACGTGGGTAACTCGTGTCTCCAGAAGGAATGAGACGGTACTGAAGATGAAGCTTCCGGCGCAGACCCATCCCCAGCAACTCTTCAGAACAGAATTCATCTTGTTCACGCCCCGTTGAAGAGGGCTGACTCCGAATAGCAGAAACCATAGCCAAACCCATGGACATACCAGCTGGTTCGGCTTACGTGATTCTACCGGAAAAATAAAGTAGGAGCAAACTTTCTGCTGGCTGGGTGCACACCCCGCTGCAGGCCAGAGCAGAGTCTCCAATGGAAATTCTAAACAAGCGGGGTCAAGATCCCGAAGACTTGGAAGCACTGTAACAGGAGAGGAAACAGCCTCCCCAGCGGAATCCTGAAGGCAAAGCACAAAGCGATGGCTACCGAGAGGTGGACGAGGTCCAGCCACAGCCAGAGGGAACCTGGCAAAGATGAAGGTCGCGACCCCAGTTTGAGATGTTCAGGGACTTATGCTTGTTGGCTTTCCGGAGGGCCGAAGATGGGTAACATGCGTTGAGAAAGCCAGCCAAAGCTTTGACACAAAAACACCTGAGAACGTTTTCCCAAAGAGTCCGTTACCACCGTGACACTGCTGTGTCTCGTTCCTCTCATCAAACAAGCCTAACTTTGTGATTGTCCATCGGAGCTTAGATTTCCGGATGCCTTCCGGTCCTGATTTGGCTCCCTCTGACTTATTTCTATTTCCTAATTTGAAAAAGCCTTTAAAGGGCACCCATTCTTCTTCAGTTAATAATATACAAGCAGGGGGCCGGCACTGTGGCTCAGCAGGTTAAAGCCCTGACCTGCAGTGCCAGCATCCCATATGGGTGCTGGTTCGAGACCCGGCTGTTCCACTTCCGATCCAGCTCTCTCCTATGGCCTGGGAAAGCAGCAGAAGACGGCCCAAGTGCTTGGACCCCTGCACCCACGTGGGAGACCCGGAAGAAGCTCCTGGCTCCTGGCTTCAAGTCGGCGCAGTTCAGGCCATTGCAGCCATCTGGGGTGGGAACCAGCGGATGGAAGACCTCTCTCTCTCTCTCTCTCTCTGCCTCTACTTCTCTCTGTGTAACTCTTTCAAGTAAATAAATATTAAAATATATACTTGTATATTTATACACAAGCAGGCTGCCTCGACATGGTTAAATTCCCACACTCCTTAGTTCTTTAGGATTAGACTAAATGGCTGGTATCCTCGCTTACAAAAGCGTCCTGAACTTGATGGAACTTAGGTGAGTCCAGGCGGCATGGTCTGGCTCTCTGTTCCTGGGAAGCAGGCGGGGACACCGGAGCAGGTTCACTACCATAGGGAACAAACCAGGTTCTACCCTGATCAGGGACCCGGCTTAGGATCCTTCCCCGCTCTGAAGCACATTCGGCTCACCTGCCAGTCTCTCGTTTTTCTCCCACCTTGCTCCGAGGCTGTTTCTCAATTATTTTCCCAGCATTGTGTGTGTGTGTGTTTTTAAGATTTTTTTTGGGCTGGTGCCGTGGCTCAATTGACTAATCCCCTGCCTGTGGCACCAGCACCCCAGGTTCTAGTCCCGGTTGGGGCGCTGGGCACTAGTCCCGGTTGCTCCTCTTCCAGTCCAGCTCTCTGCTGTGGCCCGGGAAGGTAGCAGAGAATGGCCCAAGTGCTTGGGCCCTGCACCCACATGGGAGACTGGGAGGAACCACCTGGCTCCTGGCTTCCGATCGGTGCAGCGCCGGCCGTGGCAGCCATTTGGGGAGTGAACCAGCGGAAGGAAGACCTTTCTCTCTATAACTCTACCTGTCAAATAAAAAAATGCTTTAAAATATTATTTATTTATTTATTTGACAGGTAGAATTACAAACAGTGAGACACAGAGAGAAAGGTCTTCCTTCCGCTGGTTCACTCCCCAATTGGCCGCCACGGCCGGAGCTGCGCCGATCCGAAGCCAGGAACCAGGTGCTTCTTCTTGGTCTCTCATGCAGGTGCAGGGGCCCGAGCACCTGGGCCATCCTCTACCGCTTTCCCAGGCCACAGCAGAGAGCTGGACTGGAAGAGGAGCAGCTGGGACTAGAACCAGCGCCCATATGGGATGCCGGCACCGCAGGCAGAGGATTAACCTAGTGCGCCATGGCGCCGGTCCCAAGCATTATGCTTTAATTTGTGGAATTCATTCAGGCAGTGGATGGACCTCATGGACAATGAAATCCTTGTGTCCAGAGCTCGAACCCAGGACTGCGAGCACCCAACAGGAGGGGGCAGGGCACCTCTGCCTTGGAAACACGGGGGCAGAGATGTACAAGGAAGACAATTCAGGGCTGCTCGGGGACCCCGCTGTACCCCGAGTATGAAGGAATCTCTCTGGGAAGCCAGCTTCCCTAGCTGATCCCCCCCCCTTTTTTTTTTCTGGAAAAAGCACCATCAGACACCAGCATGTACAAAACAGCCTAAGGTTTCACGTGACTGGTACTCGAAGTAGCTCCACCATCCAGCATCATCCAGGGGCCAGGTTGAAGCCAGGTCTTCCATGTGGGTGCAGGGGCCCAAGGACGTCCGCTGCTTTCCCAGATGCCTCAGCAGGGAGCTGGATCAGAAACGGAGCAACCATGACTCAAACCAGAAGGGCACCACGGGAGCAGCTTAACCTGCAGACCACAATGCCGGCCGCAGGGAGACAGTTTTTTAAGGTTGATCACTTTAAGCGTGGGTCAATGTTTATTTATTTATAGGCAGGTGCTTACAGGTGAGCAGAGAATCGTGGCTCTGTGGATCCCTGCGTGTGGTTGGTCCATGACCTGAGCAGTCACACTTGGACTTCTGTCCCCTGGCCCATAGCCAGGGTGGGGAGGGTGCAAGATGGCTAGATCAGCCATGGCAAAGAGGCTCCATGTCACAGGCCATTTCCAACAAATGTTAGTGAACTCTGAGCCCTCCTTGGGCTTGGCAAGGGGCCGAGGACAAGGACCTGCCCGTCTGCCATGCTCCCGGGAAGGTAGTGTGGACAGTGCCCAGGAACGGTGCAAAGTGTTTGCTAACTCAGGACCAGGTGGCCCCTCTCACTGCCCCCCCCGCCCCAGGGCCCTGGGATTCTGAGCCCTGGAGCTGCACTGGGGCCTGGCTTCTCCACCGAGGCTGGCAGCCCTCTGTGCGTCCCAGGGTAAAAGCTCCACGCAGGTGGGTGCAGGTGGACAGATTCCTCCGTGCTGCATGGTAGGCCAGGTTTTGTCCCTGGGTCACTTAAAGCCTCAGTGACCACACCAGTTCTGTTTCGGCACCTGTTCCCCTGTTAGGTCCTTTGTGGAGGATGTAGCTTTTTAATCTTCTTGTCTCAGGGCATTGCGTGCTACATGTTCCCTGAGCAGGTACAGCTCAGCCGAGGCCAGAACTGCCGGACGAGGCAGGCACATTCAGGCTGTGGTGTGCGTGGAGGTGTGGGAGGGGGAAAGGAGGCCCTGGCTTCATACTCCATCCCCTCCCTTTCCAGGGCCTGTGAGCCGCTCCCTGGACTGCCCAGAGGGGTCCTGCTCTCTGCCTTTGCTGTCCCCTCCGCACAGGACACTCCGTGCCCCTTACGAGGACGTCCTTAGGAGCCTGTCCGAAGCACTGGGCCAGGGTTCGTCACAGTTATTTATTTACAGTGAACTGCACGATGGCATGAAATCGGTCGGCTTGTTGTCTTTCCTCTATGCTCAGGCCAGATAGCAGGTGGCCCAGGACTGGCACCCAACAGGGTTATCCACTGGGGGGTGGGGTGTCCTTTCATGCCCCATGCCAGTTGCCTGTGTGACCAGCATGTCGGTGACACCAAGCAATAGAAGCAAGGCCGTTAGGTACAAAATACTCATGTATTTATGAATTCATGACCAAATTAAATATGAAACCTTATATAAAAACAGGCGTGGGTTTTTCCCGCCCCCATCCTCTGAACCAGCTCTGAGTGACTGGGGGAGGGGGGTCTCATGTGACTTCCTTGCTCCCCTGTACATCTCCGGGCTCGCCCTGCATCTCAAGTGCCCCTCCCTGGGGGACTGGGATTCCACACCCCTTCCCCCCACCCAACCTGCCCCCTCACTCTGGGGTCGAGGACACCAGGACTGGCCTGGCTCCTCCGCAGCCTTCCCGGGGTGGGGTTTCCCTGGGTGGCTCTGATGAGCTGTGGAGAAGGGGCGGTGGGTCCCTGAGGGGTGAGCTGGCCCTGGCTGCCCGGCAGTTCTGTAGCCGCTCTCCTAGGGCCTCCTCCAACTGTGGCTGACCTTCACTTCGGCCCCACCCCACCCCCACTGCCTTCCTCTGTCTTCACCAGAGCCCCCACTTCTCCTTCCCCCTGGCTCTTAGGACTGGGCTCTCCCTCTCACGTCTCGTTCCTGCGAGGCACGGGGGTCCCCCTGCCCTGTCCCTCCCTTCCCAGAGGGAGGGTGCAGGGTCCTGCACTGGGCTCCACCCCCACGCTCCTGCCTTGCAGCGCTGGCCACCGGTTCTTCAGCCGCACTTGAAGCCACACCTATGCCTGAGCTCAGCTGCAGGGAGGCTGGTAAGCCAGCAGAGGGCAGCACGAGACTGGTTTTCCCGGCTCCCACCCCGGAGGACTCGGAGGGTCTAGGGTTTGGACAGCGTGGGATGCCCCATTCTCTCCATGAGGCTTTGCGCTCATCTTGGGGTCCGCTTTGTTTCTGGATTCGTTCTATCCCTGTCCCAGAGCTACCAGCATTTGGGTGGTGGAGCCCGGGCCATGGCCCTGCGACCTAAAGCCTCACTCTTGAGCTCTGAGCCCAGGACCCCACTGCCTCCTGGTCCCACCCTCATTGGTGGTGGACACCATCTCTTACTTCCACAGAGGGCTGGTGGGTTGTGGGATGTGAGTCAGGATTGGGAACTGGATGGGGCGGGGGGAAGGGGTCTGCTCAGGCCCAGCTCTCGCCACAGGGGGGCTGCAAGCTGCTGCTTTCACCCCTACCCCCAACCCTCCCCACCCCCCCCGTTCCCACCTCTCCAGGTTATCTTTGCTTTTCCTCCTCCAACCCAGTTCTCCCCTTTGCTCCTTCCCTTTACCCCAAACCAGCACTAGGCAGGGCTGTGTCCTGCCTCCTACAGAGAACTCCTGCTCACTGGTGCTGTGCCCTTTACCTGCCTGACCTCTGACCCCACCCCAGCACACGGAGCCTCCTGGGCCTCCCTCCCAGGCAGGAGGCTGGCCTGCATTCCCCAGCAAGAGGCCAATGAGCCCAGAGCCCAGAGTCCTTCCCTATCACCCAGACTCCTCGGCGGCAGGCCAGGAAGCTGTGGGGCAGAGCTGCCAGCAGGGGGCACCCTCAGCCCAAGGCTGTCTATAAAAACGTATGCTATGCAGGGTCTTTTGCTTTCCATTCTTTTTGGGGGACAGAGGATAGAGCGCTTCTGTTGGTGGCGATTTTGTTGTTTGGTCTTCGTTTTTGTATTTTTTTTTTTTTTTTTTTTTTTTTGCTAATTTCATCCCACCCCATAAAAAGCAATGCTACCCAGAGGCAGAGGAAGGGGCCCAGAGGAGCATGGGATTGCTGGGCAGCCCCACCCCTTGCTTCTCCTCTCCCCATCCCAGCTGTTGCTTTGGCTGCCTGTCTCCAGGGAGAAGTTTCTCAGGGCACCAGGAGGCGATGCCTGCAGGCAGGGAGCTGTGACCCACCTGCGCCACCTTCCGGCCAGCGTGGTCTGCAGCCGGGGGGGAGGGAGGCGGGCAGGACACAAGCCTTCCCAGGCCGCCTCCTGCAGCTGCGCCCGCCCCAGGACACAGAAGCCTGGAGGCGGGCTCTCCGAAGGCTCCGTTTCTACCCTGACTTCTCCAGTGAGGATATGAGTTGGCTCCACATGGAAGTGCCCACGAAAACACTCGCAACCTTCAAGTCTGTGGGTGAAAAGACACGGCCAACAGGGGCAGGCCCCTCGCTGCTCACCGTGTGTGGCCAGCACATGGGCCAGAGACGCACATCCAAGCCCTCGTGGCCAGAGGAAGGCTTCTCCCTTGGACTTGAGAGCTCTCAGAGCCAGACAGAAAATGCCAGAGCGCACAGCTCTGTCCCTGCCTGCCAGCAGTCGTCTCCTGCCCTCCTTGGGAGCTGGGGGACCTCTGTGGCTGGTCCCCTGTGCGGTCCATCAGCAGCAGGGTCCGGCTCCTCTCTGGCGGCGGAGGACGGCTCTGCCCTCGGGGTCCTGGTCATTCGGGTCCCCTGGACCCTGTTGGGTGGAGGAGGTGATGCACGAGAGCAGAAGGCCGAGGGCACACGGGGTGGCAGCAGCAGGGTCAGGAGAGGGCGGCGGCCGCTCAGACCACGGCCGAGGAGGAGGAGGGCGACGCAGAGGTGGCGGCAGAGGCGGGCGGCGAGGCGGGGCTGTTCCAGAACAGCCAGCGCCGCTTGGGCTGCCGTTTCAGGTGGAGGTAGTCCTCCTTCTCCCGCTCCTTCCGGGCCCGCTGGTAGTGGTCCTCCTCCTTCAGGTACCACACTGGAGGCCACCGGTGCTTCTCGAAGTACTCCTGGTTTTCTGGAGCAGAACACACGCGCCGGGCGGCGCTTGGTTAGGAGGCAGGCCAAGGGGCGCCCCGCCTGGCTGCCACCAGGACCTGCACCTGCTCCAGGGACGCCATGCACCTGCTCCCTGAGGCCCGTGACGCACGGAGGTAGCATGCCCAGGGCGGGGAGCCCACAGTCAGCCCCCGGGGAGCCCGACTCCCCTGTGTTGTTCCCTCTAAATGGGCGGCTCCGTGTGTGTTACAGATAGAATAGGTGAGACTGAGCTTGGGGAAGAAGGGGTGAGCCACGCCCGGAACGCCCCGGCCACAGTCTGGGAGATGAGAGGAGTTTCTGGCCAGGGCCAGTATTCTGAAGGGAGGCGGGACAGAGGGCTGTGGTGAGACTGCAGAGAGAGCTGGCCTTGTGCTGGGAGGAGGTGGGGAGCCAGGGAAGGGCTAGAACCAGGGCAGCGATGTCACTGACCTTGGGCCATAGGAAAAGAAGTTCTAGAAGGGTTCTACCAAAAGCAAAGAGATGCGCGACAGGCTGGCCAGGGAGGGGGTCACAGCAGCGTGGAGGGAGCCCAGTGAAGAGCTCGGGGGACAGTGAGGGGCGGGCCCCTGGGGAGTCCCGAGCAGGCGCTGTTGGGCTCTAGGGCCTGAGACGTTCATTAAGAGGCAGGGCTGTGGGGGACTGTAGAGCGTGTCCAGGCCTGGGAGGTCCAGGTGTGCACTGTGTCCACTCCCGGCTTGTCACATCATCTTACTGCATCATGAGCAGCAGCAGAAAAAAACTGGGGGGCCAGCGTTATGGCTTAACAGGCTAAGCCGCTGCTTGTAATGCCGGCATTTAACATATGGGCGCTGGTTTGGGTCCCAGCTGCCCTGCCTCCAATCCAGTCCCTTGCTAACGCGCCAAGGAAGGCAGCAGAAGATGGCCCAAGTGCCGGGGCCCCCGTTACCCACGTGGGAGACCCGCATGAAGATCCTGGCTCCTGGCTGTGGCCTGGCCCAGCCTTGGCCCTTGAGGCCATTTGGGGAGTGAACCAATAGATGGAAAAATCTCTCTCTCTCTCTCACTCTTTCTGTCCCTCCCTCTAACTTTTCCTTTCCAAATAAATAAATTTTTTTTTTTAAAGACAGGGGGAGAGAGAGAGATCTTCCATCTAAACATTTGGGTCATCTTCCACTGCTTTTCCCAGGTGCATTAGCAAGGAGCTGGATTAGAAGTAGAACAGCCAGGACATGCACCAGTGCCCGTATGGGATGCTGGCATTGCAGGAAACTGCTTTATCCACTATGCCACAATGCTGGCCTCATAAACACATCATTAAAATTTCTTTTCAGATACTTTTCTAGGTGTATACTGGGTCTGATAAATTTCTTACTATGGTGTCCCGTTCAGAAAGGAGAAAAGTTCCAATTCTAGCACAATGCCTGCTTTGCCTCTCTCAGAGCGGCAGGGCAAGTGGTCCGAGTTCCCAGACTCCCCACTTCTCGGGTCAGTGCCTGGCCTGGGGCCCCTTTGGCTTGGCTGGAGGCACCTGAGCGGGCTGTCCCCACCCCCAAGGTCAAGTGAGACGCAAGGACCCCCGGCAGCCTTGGGGTCTTGGGGGGTCAAGTTGAGCTGGCAGCAGGAGGGGCCAGCAGGGGGTGCCACTGCAACCGGCTCCGGACGCTCACCTGGGGACATGGCCTTCATGTCGCGGGGGAACTTGCGGCACACGTTGTTGTAGTTGGTGCAGATGTGGTGCAGGCACCAGTCGGCCAGCTGGTAGGCGCAATGGAACTGGGGGTGGAACAGGAGAGCAAGCACACTGAGGCCGTGCGGCCAGGGCTCAGCACGGCCTTCAGAGCTGACGCCCTGGCACCGGGCAGGCAGAGGCCCCATGGGAACCCACACAGAGCTGCGGTCTGTCCCGTGCTGTCCACGCTACACACATCCAGGGCGCATGGGGTGCTTCCTGTGGCGTCTGCCCTCCTTTGCCCCATCCCTCTTCCTTCTTCTCCCCATCAGGGGCCAGAACAGCTGGCAACAAGGCACTGACGCAGGCTAACAGCTGATGCCACCAGCCTTGGGTCAGCCTCACTCGGAATTCCTCAACTACCCTGATGGCTGAGTCTCTGGTGCTGTGAGGGCCGGGGTGGGAGACGTGCCTTGTTTGTTTGGGGTTAAGAGGGTGGGTGGTTAATTTCAGATGGAGAGTTCTCATGCTCCCTCCCCGCCCCTGCCCCAGATGAAGTCAGGCAAGCAGTACCCGTGCACTTGTCTATGGGAGAAACCAGGGTTCCCCGAGCCCCTGCCCTATGGTGGGCTAAAGTATCCACCAGCAGCTCTGCCCTGGGGGAGTCGGGGATGCGATGGGCACCACCCACCCAGGGAGCCAAGTCTGTCAAGCAGGACCCTTCCTCCCCAGCCCCCACCTCCCTCCAGCCCTCCCCTGTCACCCGCATCAGCAGGCAGAGCCTAGATTGGACGATGTCGCCGACCCCTTCCCACCGCGGTACCTGAGCCAGCTCCAGGAACACCAGGACGTCTCCATCGATGTCCACCATCATCTGGGTGGCTTCCATCAGCCCGGTCACGGTGTACTGCTCTGTGACACACACAGCCAGCGGTTGACAATCAGGACTGGCCCTGCAACCCCTCCCGCCCCCAGCAGGGGGCACTGCAGGACCAGGAGCGAGTCCGACAGGCCAGGCAGAGCTCAGAGCAAGATGTTCTCAGTGCGCCGCAGGGGGGTGGGCGTGGGAAGGGGAGCCTCGAGGAGGATTTCTGAAACTACAGACAAGGGTGCCTCCCAAAGTTCGTGGAAAACAGCAGGAGCGGGTAAGTGTACTTCGATGCACACACACCCGTGTTCTGCCCGCTGGCCGAGACGCACGGGTGAACGCTCCAGCAGAAGCAGCCGCCGCAGACGGAAGGCAGCGCTGGTCTTCCGTGTGTGGGAAGTGGAAGAAAGGCTGAGGATGTGGGCTCAACCTACCACTTAAACGAGTTAACAGAGAGTAAGGGAGAGACAAAGAGATAGAGATCTTCCATCTGCTGGTTCATTCCCCAGATGGCCACAATGGCCAGCGCTGGGCCAGGCCACAGCCAGGACTTCCTCCAGATCTCCCATTTAGGCCATCTTCTACTCCTTTCTCAGCTCACTAGCAGGGAGCTGGACTGGAAGTAGAGCAGGGGCCCGCCGCCTGTAGCACCGGCATCCCATATGGGGACCAGCTCAAGTCCTGGCTGCTCCACTTCCACTCCAGCTCCTTGCTAGTGGCCTGGGAAAGTGACAGAGCGCTGGCCCAAGTGCTTGGGCCCCTGATCCTATGTGGGAGACCGGAGGAAGGTCCTGGCTCCTGGCTTCAGATAGGCCCAGTTCTGGCCATTGCAGTCATTTGGAGAGTGAACCAGCAGATGGAAGATCTCTCTCTCTCTCTCTCTCTCTCCCTTTCAAATAAATAAATCTTAAACAAACAAACAAAAACCAGAAGTAAAGTAGCTAGGACATGAACCAGCACCCACACTGGATGTCAGTGTTGCAGGTGGTGGCTTTACCCACCATGCCACAATGTTGGCCCCTGGATTAATCTAAATTTTGTCACAATTTGTGTACTCACCTTGCATTTTATTTCATAACACTGACACTGAAGAAACACTCTTGGTCCTGAATTTTAATTAGAAGTACCAAATATAAACTCATGAGGTATTTTCTCTTTTAAAAGATAAATATGGGGTGGGCGCTGTGACATAGCAGGTAAAGCCACCACCTGCAGTGCCGGCATCCCATATGGACGCCGTTTCGGATCCTGGTTACTCCTCTTCTGATCCAGCTCTCTGCTATGGCCTGGGAAAGCAGTAGAAGATGGCCCAAGCCCTTGGACCCTTGTACCCACGTGGGAGACCCAGAAGCTCCTGGCTTCGGATTGGCGCAGCTCCGGCCGTTGCGGCCAACTGGGGAGTGAACCAGCGGATGGAAGACCTCTCTCTCTCTCTCAGCCTCTCCTTCTCTCTTTGTGTAACTCTGACTTTCAAGTAAATAAAATAAAATTTTTAAAAAAAGATAAATATGAGGGAAGTTCCAAAAATTTGGATAGTTTTCATGATTTTGTGACTATTTTAAAATTTACTTTATCGGTGAAGTTTAACAGTTTTTCATTTGATTACTGTTCGTAGCCCTTGCCTATTTACCTGATGAACCATGGTCTTTTTACTTTTTTTTTTTTTTAAGATTTATTTATTTACTTGAAAGGCAGAGTTACAGAGAAACAGAGGGAGAGAGGGAGAGATCTTCCATCTACTGGTTCACTTCCCAAATGACCACAATAGCCAGAGCTGGGCCAGTCCAAAGCCAGGAACCAGTTCTGGGTCTCCCATGTGGGTGTAGAGGCCCACGCTTTTGAGCCATCTCCCTCTGCTTTCCCAGGCACATTAGCAGGGAGCTTGACTGGAAGTGGAGCAGCCAGGACTCAAACCGGCGCCCATAAGGGGTGCCAGCACCACAGGCAGTGGCTTTACCTGCTATGTCACAGTGCCAGCCTTTTTACTGTTTATTTGTTGAACTCTTTATTTAGTAAGCATTAGGCCTTTGTCTATAATGTAGATAAAAAATATAGTTTCAAAAAATAAATATTAAGTTAAAAAGTCTGTAGAAAAATAAAAGATGTTTATTTTGATTCAAAAAAATTGTGCATGCATTTTTTTTCTAATCCCGTTTTCCATAAACTTTTTGAAGCACCCTTGTATTTCCCATCCCTGTCCATGAAAATGACCTAGAACACAAGAGGCATCCCGGTGGCCATGAGAATTCCCACTGGATGGAGCTGCAGCTTCCATTCCCAACCGCAAGACGGCAGGACTTCCGAGTCTGGGGCCTGAGACGGCCAACGGGACCCCAGGACATCTCGTCAGCCCACGCAGCGGCAAGGCGGCCGCTCAGACCCTGCTGGGGAGAAGCAGGCTGGCTGCAGCTGGCGCGGCCCCCTGAGGCCTGCCCACATCGAAGGTTCCTAAACAGCCACTATTAAAACACAACCTGTTCGCCCTCCAAAGCTAGGAGGAGGCCAGTTTACTCGGAGATGCTAGATCAAAGGGAAGCCTTGCGTTCACCTTTTTTTCCTACATGAACCGAACCACTCCGCGACCCAACGGCAGTTCAGGGCAAGTTCTCTCTCCAGAACCTGCCCGACAGGTAAATGAGAAAGGGAAACTGGACTGGGAATCGTATTATCATCAACACTGCGTAAACCGATGGACCCAGGCAATGATCCTCGACAGCTGCTCACGGCACGGAACGAAGGACAAGCAGCGAGCCGCGCAGCTTGGTAAAGAAGAGAAACAACCCACGCAGGTGCCTTATGGAAGAAAACTCACACCTCACCTCGCCTCTGGTCCCAAACACAGGGCACAGGGAACATGGCGGACAGGGGCCCAGGGCGAACTACACTGGAGGAACGCAGACCACACAGAGCCAAATCATGGGAGACTCGGCAGGAGCAGGCCAGTATTTGTTTTTTTCCAGCAAATAAATTGCATGGTGAGAAAAAGTTTTTAAGCGGACAAGGTAGCCATGGATTGAGAGAGACATAAAAGACATACATAAAACCGTGCTCTAGTGTGTGAGGGCGCACGTGTGGATGATGAAGTGACTAAGGACAGGCAGGAAAGAAGTCCATAAAAAATACTCCAGAAAGAATACTGGGCCCTGGAGGTTCTCCCGGGGGCAGGAGTGGGGGCCAGAATCGCAGCCTGGGAGGGACAAGTGGGGACTGTGTGGCCGGCCAGGGTCTAGTTCTGACATGGTTTGCATGTCGTTTTCTGTACTTGTGTTGTACTTGGTAGGAAGCTGACCTCACCGGGCCTTCACAGGGAGATGGTCAGACTTCTGTGTAAGCTCTCTGGTGTGCAGGGACCACCTTGAGGGCAATGCTATTTTCTAGGTACCCCTGCATGGAACAGAACAGTTTAATATTTCATGGTAGCTACCTGTGTGCACTCAACCCATGGTTGTCTGCAACCCTCTGCCAGGGTGAATGAACTTAGAGCGATGACTTTATGCCTTTGTTTCCTTTGGGTCGTTTCTTTGGAAATGGTTGTTTCCTTTCTTTTTTAAGCAGAACTACTCCATCTACGAATTTGAAGTTTACGTGCACTGGACAGGCCACACCAGGCTTGGTGGACAGCAATGGCCGAGGCAGAGTTATAGCCCCTCCTGCTTCCTGCCCTCAAGCTCCTGCTGCCCACCAGCTGGGGCCCCTGAGCCCCTCCGTGGGCTCACTGGTTCTGATCACTGATGTCTGCCTCCTTCTTGTGACCATGCCCCCCCGCCCCACCCCACCCCACCACACACGTCTCGTCACTGGATTGCTGTCTCCCCACATACCCGAGCCCCAGTCTTGACCATCTGCCCCGGGCCCACCACCTCTGATGCTGGGTCCTTGCCCGAACCTCGGCGCAGCCTCTGAGGCTCTGCCCTCCGCCCCTGTGACCCAGCCAGGACTACTAACGTCACCATCAACACCAGCACTCGTGCCAATGCCAACACCAACTTCAAGGGAAGTCACCAGCCTGCCTGGGGCTCCGGCCCCACACTCCCTGCATCAGGCCCAGGACCCAGACTGCCTGCCCCTTGGTCTCCCCATGTCCTCAGTCTGGCTCCCACCGGGCCTCCAGGACAGATCCAGTCTACACGCTGAGCTCTCCTTCCTATCGTGGGGGACTGCTTCCAGCAAACCAACTGCATGGGGAGACAACCTTTTAAGCTTTAGGCGTGGCTCAACCTTTGCTTTCTGGTTCTGAAAGAAGAGAAAGTGACGTGAAAGGGAGAGGCAGAAGAGAAAAAGCAGAGGAGGAGATGGCAGAGAATGGGGTGGGGGGCGAGGTTTAGGAGGAGGAAGGGGAGGGGGAGAAGGAAGAGGACGTGGGGCTGAGTCCATTTTGTAACCAAAGCCTGCCCGGGTGAAGCCAGGCTAAGAACACGATGTCCCAGCACCCACCAGAGCCCACTCTGTCGGGAGGCGATACCCCAGGAGAGAGGCCAGAAGGCAGGGCTGGGGAACCTTTTTTTCTGCCATGGCCATCGTTCGTGGGCCATACAACATCAACTGAAACATCAGGCTGCCGCGGATTTAGCGAATTTCAAGTCCGACCTGTGGCGGCCTCGGCAGGGCCTCATACAGCCGCGGGCTGGCCGTGCCCCAGCGCCGCCCTCGGTGACCTGAGACACCTCTGTCACACACACACTTCCTCACATCTGTGTCCTAACGCGAAGCTCCGTACCCACCGGCAGAAGCCACTGATGTCAGTTAGGTAGGCTCCTCCCCTGGCGCCACAGCCCGAGTCCTCGCAGGAGCCAGGTGAGAGAACACAGAAGCCGTGGCCGGGGCTCCCCCCTCCTGGCGCCTGCCCGGGGGCAGCCCTGCACAGCCGGGTAGTTTACCTGTGAGGGCGACCAAGTGCGGCAGGCAGAGGCGGTTGGCCAGGATGATGAGCTTCATGTCGTCCAGGTCGGGGGTGGACGTGAACATGCCCGTGTACAGGTATTCCAGCACCGCCCGCATGCAGCTCTTGCTGGTGTAGGGAAACACCACCTGGAGGGGCGGGCCGGAGAGCAGGCCACCGTGGGGTGCAGCTCAGGGAGCAACCGGAAGGGCCTGGCCTGCGCAGCCCTGGGCTGCACCTCCCCAAAGGCCTGGCCCCCCGAGCCACAAGTGCACCACTCGGCAGATGTCACCACTGCAGACGGCTCGAACAACTTTGGAACGGGCCTGGTGGGGGCTGGCCTCACGCACTGACGAGGCCGGCATCCCACAGGAACACTGGTTCCAGTCCCAGTGGCTCCACTTCCTACCCAGTTCCCTGCTGAGGGGCTTGAGAAAGTCAGAGGATAGCCCAAGTGCTTGGGGCCCTGCCACCCACGCAGGAGACCCGGATCGGGTTTCAAGTTCCTGGCTTTGGCCTGGCCCACACCCAGCTGCTGCAGCCATTTGGGAGTGAACCAGTGGATGGAAAATTGATCTTTGTCTCTCTCTCTCTAACTCTGCCTTCCAAGTAAGTAAATAAATCTAAAGTTACATAAAAATATGATTTATTTAAAAAATAAATAAAGGGACTGGATTCTCGGCAGCATCCTTTGGAAGCCATTCTGGCACAGAGGATGCTTGGAGGAGCTGTCTCCGCGGCTCGCACCCGCAGCCCTCCCGCGCCGCACAGAAGCAGGAGGGGAGCAAGCCGAGCGGGCACCAGCTGGCCTCCCTCCGGCTGCTCCGCGCTGCTGCTCTGGGCCTCCGGGACCTCTCCAGGGCAGCACTGCAACAAAAACTGCTTTCTCATCAAGCACACGTCTGGTCTCTCCGGGCCACGCTCTGGGAACCGGCTGGAGTTCAAAGCTGGCACAGGCGGCGCCGAGCAGCGCAGCGAGCCAGCAGGCCCTGGGAGGGGGCGGGCTCGCCAGTCCCCACGCTGTGCATACCCAAATCCCACCACCGCTGCCACTCTGGAGGCCAACTCAAACCTCCACCCTTCCGCCCAGCCTTCGGGAGGACTTCCCGCCCAGGAATCTTGGGGGCACCCCTAACTCTGCATCACAGGACAAGAGGCTCGGCAGGCCTAGCTCAGCTTGCATCCGGCTTAGCCAAGCCGGGTACGTGGCAGTCTCTGCACTCAAAAGCAGCCGCAGGCCAGTGCAGAAAACCCAGAACCTGGTGCATGTGCACAGGGCGGTGCCTGGCTAACCACAGGCTGTATGACGGGCAAGGAATGTTCTGGGAGCCTAGAGAGGATGACGGGAACAAGGCCTGGGCTACTGGGCTTGGCCGAGAGGATGGAAGAGACAGAACACACTCAAGAGGCTCCTCCTAACTCTTACATTTCCATCCTGGGCCCCCAAGGACGCAGTGGACGGAACCGATGAGCTAGAGGGGCATGGAGTAGATGGGAAGGCAACGATGTCCAGCATGTCTTTTTATTTCTTGCACTTAAAAATGTATTTATCCTTTTCATATTTGATAGGCAGAGAGAAAGACAGAGACAGAAAGAGCTCCCCTCTGCTGGTGCACTCCTCTAACTGCCCACAAGTGCCAGCGCCGGGTCAGCTAAAAGCTGGGAGCCAGGAACTCAACTCAGGTCTCCCGGGTGGGTGGCAGGGGGCCACGGACTCGAGCCATCGCCTGCTGCCTCCCAGGGTGTGCACTAGCAGGAAGCTAGAGTGGGGAGCAGAGCGGGACTCAAGTGCGGGTACTCAGTGTGCGACACAGGCATCCCAAGCGGCATCGTACGCACTGCACAAATGCCCACCCCTCTTCTCTGTATTTGGACGCTTTGGCATCTTGGAGGCTTGCTGACCCTGGAGGGATGGCCCCCTCCCAGGGCCGGCCAGTTCCTGAAGCTAGGAAACAGCATGCTTTGCAAGGATGCCTTTGTGTGCACGTCAACTCGTGCAGAGCCCACAACCCCAACCCCTGCCTCCTCCATCAGACACTCACACTCCAGGCCACTGTCCACCTGTCCTAGGCTCCCAAGGCCACCCCAAGGCCAGGGACCAGACAACTGGGTCAGCCCCTCCACCCCAGGGCCCGCTGACACCACTCACACCGCCAACCCCAAGCCTGGGTACCCCCCGGGGTGCACACCCCCTCCTCTTGGGATCTGTGAGTAACAAACTATCCTCCCAATGGCATTCACCTCCCCATCGCTGGCCTCACACCTCAATAATAAAACTTTCTAAAACAGTGATGGCCTCAGCATGGGATACACGGAGGTTTTTTTTCTTCCCCGTTATTTCACATGTGCCAGGGAGGTAGCAAGATACAACATTCGCAGTCAAGGAATCGGAAGTCTCAAGTTCAAGTCCTAACCTCTGCTTCCTGCTTATGCAACCTCGGGCAGGCCTCTTCACTTCTCGGGGCCTCCCTTTTGGATCCGTAACGTGGGAATACCACGCTGCGTGCAGGGGCCACGCGGGAATTCATTGGGATCATGCGCTGACAGTGTTGCCCGCGCTACCAAGTAGAACTGTCACTGTAATTCTCTCCTGGTTTACCGTCAAATCCTTGGCTACGAGAACCACCCCAGGGACTTCTCCTGGGCCCATCACCCTGTCGTCAGCACACGGTGCTGGAGGGACTACTCTGAAAGGGTGGGTGGCTCAGGCACAAGGGGCGCAGACGCCTCTCACCCTCCCCGCCCTCCCCTCAGCCTCACCTCCCTGGTGGAACTCTCCACGAACGGGCCCCCGAACATGGCAGCCATCCAGTCACAGCTGGAGATCAACAGGGGCTTGTGGGCGCTGATGGTGCCGTCGTCCAGGATGAAGGTCACGTCTGCCCGGGGACACGAAGAGGCATCACGTGTGGACGCGGTGACAGGACACAGACGCAGGGTGAGCGGCCCGAGGAGTCGTCACTGGGCCCAGAAGAGCCCCCTCCCTCCCCCCACAAAACCCGAAGCCACAAGACGCAGAGGCCTCAACGACCCAGCTGTCAGCCAGGAGCGTGGCGGCCACATCTCCAGGGTGACAGGGGCCAACCCAGACCCCCTCAGGAAGCACGCAGCCTACCTGAGAAGGTGCCCTTAGCCAAGCACTCCTTGACCCGGTTGGTGCGGCGCACGTGGAAGGCCTTGGTGATCTCCTGGTTCATGAAGGCCTCGTTGTTGAGGATGTTGGCCACCATCATGCGCAGATCGAAGACCTCCAGCAGCTCGGCGATGTGGGCGATGTGCAGGAGGTCCCGCTCGTTCTCGCCCAGCTCCCCGGTGTACAGGTACTTGAGGACGGCCCGGAAGGGCCCCGGCTGGATGGAGCTGTCCATCTTCACCACCACCATCAGCCGCGACTTGAAGGTCAGAGGGTCTTCCGCCATCTCCTCCTGGATGCTCACGAAAGCCCGGCTCCAGGAGGACAGCACGCGACCCCTGCCCGGCAGGTACTCTGTCCCGTTGCCCCGTAAGATCCCGTCGCTGGTGGAGGCCCGCAGGCCGCCAGGACCCGAGCCCCCGGCCTCGTCCACGCTCTCACACACGTCAAAGCTGGCTGCCCGCAGCAGGAAGTCCCGCCCGTGGTGGTGGTGGTGGTGGTGGTGGTGTGGCTCGGGGTGGCCCCGGGGGTCCTCCGGGCGGGGGCCGCCTGGCCCTGAGGGGCCCCCCAGCTCCCCCTCACTCAGGTCCATGAGGAACAGGTCGTAGAACTTGGAGGAGGAGGTGGAGAGGTAGATCTTGTGGGCAAAGATGCGCACTCGCTCCTGCAGCACCAGGATGACGTCCGCGCAGAGCGGGTCCTCCAGGAGGTGGGCGGGGCACTCCTCGCTGCTGGACGGGGGGTCGGGCACCACGATGATGGGGGGCGGCGGCTTGGGGGGCAGGAAGGGCGCCTGCAGCAGAGGCCGCTGCACGTTGCGGAGGTGGGACTTCCAGAACTGCAGGTGGCGGCGCGAGATGAGCGCGGCCCGGATGGCGTTGTCAAAGACGTCCTTGATGCCAAACTGGGCCACCACGCTGGTCTCGTAGTAGGGGATGCCCAGCTCCTTGGCCACCTCCCGCCCCTTCTCCGGGGGGAGGATCTCATTGGGCTTGATGGGCCTGGGAAGTTCAGGAAGGGAAATCAAACTCGGGCCGGCGCGACAGCGAGCCTGCCCCTTCTCCTCCGGGCTGCAGGGACCCTGCACAGGACACAGACCTGCTGCTGCCAGGAGGCATTTCCTAACTAAGTCAGGCCCCAGCCACCTCCCCCTTCTCCGGCACTTAAAAGGGGCAATGCTCCATTGCTTGGGAGGTGGGTGCCCGATATCCACACGGGATTGGTTCCAGGACCCCCTTGGAAACCAAAAGCCATGATGTTCAAGTGTCTTACAGGAAAGGAGGTAGTGTTTGTGTAGAACCTATGCTACTTCCTCCCATATCCTTTGATCCTCTCTAGATGGCTTCTAATACCTAATGCGAGTGTAAATGCCACGTAAAGAACTGTTGCACCGTGTTGTTCAGGGAATAAGGACAAGAAAAAATACTTCTGCACCTGTTCAGCACAGATGCCGTTTTTGTTCCCAAATCACCACTTGAGTGCCCAGCTGTGGCACCCAGGGAGGGCTCATCTCCAGCAAAACTGTTCCTTCCCGTGTCTTTCCTCCCAGAGCTCAGCACAGTACTCCCCGCATGCCCAGAGTGCAATGCACACATGAATCAGTGAGTGACAGAACGAATGAGCAAGCTCCTTGGCCCCCAACGTGAGCCTGGGGGGACAGAAGGACAGCTCCGTGGGACTCCCCCAGGGCCGAGCAGGCAGTCCCGGTGACCTGCTGGCTCCTGGGGCCTCCATCTGCCCCCGCCCCAGGCACTCGAGCCCCTACCTGGCCAGGGGTCGCCGGGCCCTGTTGACGGCCTCCAGGTCGGCGTAGCGCAGGTCCAGCTGGCAGCCCACCAGGATGACAGGTGCCCGAGGGCAGAAGTGCTTGATTTCTGGGTACCACATGGTCTTGACATGGTGGAGGGAGTTGGGGTTGGCGATGGAGAAGCACAGAACCACCACGTCGGATCTGGCAGGGGAGGGGGG
This sequence comes from Oryctolagus cuniculus, assembly GCF_964237555.1. Taxonomy (NCBI): domain Eukaryota; kingdom Metazoa; phylum Chordata; class Mammalia; order Lagomorpha; family Leporidae; genus Oryctolagus; species Oryctolagus cuniculus. Next base: position 346,336 of record NC_091439.1, read on the forward strand.
CAGATGGTGCGGTTATGGGGCGAGGTCACCTGTGTATCCCCACTCCCGCACTGCAGTCCCACATTCGGTCCCCGGGGACCTGCCCCTCCACCTCACACACAGCGCAGAGAGGCGGGACCTGTTTCAGAGCTCTTGGCCTCACAGCTGCCTCGTAAGCTAGAAACGACCATTTTTACCCTCTCACAGCCAAGAAAATCATCTTAGAGCTCGGGGTGGCAGAACTAGGAGTCAGGCCAGGCCTGGCCTGCTGACTGCATGCCCAAGCTACTTCCACTGCCCTAGGCTGCCCCTGGCCCTCGTGAGGGCCTGCGGTGCCTTTGTCTCCACTCTGCTTCCCAGCAGAGGGAACCCCCACCCGGGCTCCCTGCAGGCTGCCAGGGCCTCCCCTACCTCCCATACGCAAAGCGGCGGTCTTTGTGGTGGTCTCCAAAGGTGTCCCAGAGGCGCAAGGAGACGCTGACGTCATCTACCACGTCTCGGGAGCGTTCCAGCACCTGGGGGGAGGGGCACGAGAAGCAAGGGCCTCAGTTCTTGGGATACCCTCCCCCCGCAACCTTGCAGCTCCCAGGAAGCAATGGGGGTTGGAGGGGCAGGGCCAGGGTCTCCTATTGTGTGCCTGGGAGGGCAGGCTGGGACCAGGGCAGAAGGGATCTCTTCAGAGTCCACCCCGCAGAGCTCCCGGCTTCCCTTGTGTGACGCATGTGTCTGATGGCCTCTGATCTTGGCTGTTAGCAGCCAGCTTCTTCCCGCCCCTGAGCCCCCCGGGGGTCCTTACTTACTAGGGGCTGTGACGAACTCCAGCCAAAGCCGGCTGTGCCACTGAACACCCAATCGGTCTGAGTGGACTCTTTCCTCTTCAGCTGCCCCCGCCCCGCCCCGCCCCGCCCCGCCCCGCCCCGCCCCTAGGGGCCCTCCGTGAGCTCTGGAGACATCCAGAAGAACCCAGATGCAGCCTTACCTCCTGGCACACGCGGTACTGGTCGATGGCCCAAACGGTGGGCACGTGGGTGGCGAGCAGCTGGTACTGGGTGAGGGTGGCATTGCAGGCCCGGGCACAGATGAGCCTGGTCTTGCCCACGGCGTTGTCGCCCACCACCACGCACTTGATGGTCTCTACGTTTGGCCTTTCATAATCCATGTCAGAATCCATTAATTGGGACCTGCTGGGGCAGAGGGAGGCGGTTGGGACAGCCTGGCGTGCCAGCCCCCTGAGGGCCAGGCGCTGGAGCTACAGCAGCAGGGAGCAAGCGACTTCCGGGGCAGAGCGGCTCTGCAGGAGACAGAGCCCGGCCAGACAGGAGAGGAAGGAGCTCGTGTGTCCCTCCTGTGCCCGGCAGCCCCCAGCTGGGTTTCTGGGAGGAAGACGCCTGTGAGAGGGTCCAGGACCTGTCCTGTGCGTGCTGCCCCGGAGACAGGAAGCTGCCTGGGAAGCCACTCATCATCTGCTCTCCTTGCTTGTCAGGGCTGTGGCAGCACCACAAACAGCTGAGAGAGGCAGAGCTGGGGCCAGGTCCCACCCCTTCCCAGCAAGCCTGAGGCAGGGCCCCTTTAAAATCTAATGGCCTTGTCCTGGCCAGGCGGCAGCTCTGCTCTCCTCTCCTCGTGGTGGGCTTCCCAGCTCCGGCCCGCGCAGTCTGTCCCTCACCCCCACCCGCAGCCCCCTTTATGCACACACTAGAGCTTCCCTGGCAGCCTCTCTGGACAGGAGGTTTCAGATGCACCTGACCAGCCCGCGGGCCTCCCATCCCTGACCGAGTGTCCTGCTGCCCGCCTGCCTTGCTCCGCTGTGGGCCCAGCTTTGAGACGATGGAGGGGGTAACCTGTGACCACACAGCCCGCGGGCCTTCCCGTCACCCACCAGGAGCAGTCCCTGCTCCTGCACACCCCATTCCCAGCCAGGAGGATTCTCCGCTGGCAGACCCCAGAGGGCTGGCTCTCCCGGGAGAGGCTCACTAAATTGGCCATAAGGCGAGTAAGGTTCCTGGAGGGAGCAGAGGATCAAAAACTAGGGGGCCAAGTGCTTGCCTCAGTTTCCCTCTATTGAGGGCAGAGAGGGAGGAAGGAACATGTCCACCCGCAGACAGGGATGGCTTGGGGGAGCGAACAGAAGGCCCTCTGTAGTCAAAATGTCACGTCTGTGTTTAAAAAAGCCACCACCAGGAGGCCCTGGGCCTGTGGGGCCTTTCGCTGGCAGCCTTGCAGTTGGCACCCACCCTCCTGGAAGGGTTGAGGGGCGCAGGTGGAAAGGAGGGGTGGGGCAGGCGTTAGAGGGAAGCCTGGTTTCTCCGAGGCCTTGCACCTGCCTGCTCGTGTGCTCCGAGTGTGGGGGCCACAGAACCGAGAGTCACCCTGCCCAGGCCCAGGCAGCCTGAGCCCAGAGGAGTCCTGGAGTCGCCCAGGCCCCCAGCAGCAGGACAGATGCTCCCTCCCTTCCCACCAGGCTGTAACTCGATGCCAGCATGCAGGAATGCAGAACCAGCCCAAGGATCCAAGTCAGGGTGGCCACGATGGCCACGGACGCATCTCAGCGAGGCAGGCAGAGAGCGCGGCCAGGTCCCCTTGCTGAGAGGGCCCACAATCTGGGCTCTTAGGCAACAAGGGGTCTCCTGGAAGCACCTCCCCCGCCCTGGTCTCCAGGGCAACTGGCTGCATCACTCCCCCTGCAGCCGCTGCTCCTCCCTCTTCTCCCGCCTGAGCTGAGGACCAAGCAGGGAACCCCACCTGGGCACTTCCTGAGGGATGTGCCCGTGCCAGGAGCAGTCACCTGGGCTGTGGTTTCTGTTGTGCCGGGGGAGTAACACAACCCAACCCCAGCTCCGCAGCACGTGCAGCCGCAGGAGAAAGACACAAATGAGCTGCGCAGCAGAACTTCTTTTTCAAGTCTAGGTTCCGGCAGGGGGTGAGGAGCCCTGAAGTGGGCCATCAGCTCCCAGTCCAGGAGCTTCCAGAAAGCGGGGACGATGCCGGGACACAGCAGAGCAGTGCTGGTTCAAGTTCAGCGACTGCACGCTCGAAACGCTCATGCATACCTTGCGTTGGGTCACCTCCAGGGTGAAGGAGGGCACAGATAACCAACAAGCAGGATAGCAGCCAATACCCAGCCGTGAATGCTAACACCAGACCCGCTAGAGCACCACCCAGCTCCGTGCCCCTCCAGCCTCCCCCACCCCTGTGTGTCCTTTGCCTATTTCTATCATGCTCGCCCACCGCCTCTGTCCCAGTGCCCGACTGGCGACCTGCACCGTCCTGTCCGGGAAAGGGCAACATGCTTCACTTTTCTAGGCACAGTCTGTCCCCTCTGGAAAATGGGTATGTGTCTGCTGGATGAAAAGTCACCCAGATCTCAGAGAGTTCGTGCCAAGAGGGCCTGGGCTGAAAGGAGGCATTTGCCTTCTTATGCAATGCAGTATTATATAACGCTAGATTGCATATCTATATGTATAATTATATCTGTCTTTGCGATGCAGGCTGGCCCCATTCAGCCCGCAGAACTCTTGGTCTCATCATGGCTGTGCACAGCGAGGATCCCGTCCTGCAGAGGGTGTGCCAACAGGAGCGTAATTTTTGCCCTGGAATAGTGCAACTTTCCCCGGTCACGGCTGATGCACCCACGACGATACAACCCCCCGGCGAGCCACCCAATTCCCTCCTTCCCTCTGGCAGGCTCCCCTCCCATGACTCTAGACTTTTCCTCACAATTGCCTCCTCCCGCTTCCGCCTGAACCTGCACAAACAATGGTTTCCCTGCGGCCCCGCCCTGGGCCCCAGGACCCCAAAGCTACTCCTCTCCTGCAACAATCCCAAAGACGCCGGTACCTGCTCTCGTCACCCCTGTCCCATCCCTGCCCAGCTGCTGTGCTGCCGGCTCCTTGCCAGCCCAGGCCAAACCCCGGGGTGTGCTCGGATTAGCTACAGACCTCGCAGGCTCCCACTGCCACCCCCACACCCCTACACACGCTCTGCGGAGCTCGGAAAAGGCCCCCTTTCCCTCCCACAGCAGGATGGGAGGCTGGTTCATCTGCGGCTGCCCTAGTCTGGTTGTCAAGGAAACCACAGAATCTCCCTGGGAGCCAGGCTGGTCTCCTAGCAACCAATACCCCACATCCTGCATCTCACAGAAACGTGAAAGGGAGGAAAAGCCGGGAAATGACGGTAAAAATCAAGGAAGACGCAAAAGCAGAGCAAAGCCAGGGTGGACTCGGAACTAAGGCAGGCTCCCCGCTGGGGTCGCTGCCTTCGTGGGAGCCGGGATCCCGCGCGGATCCAGTGGGGAAGCAAGGCCCTGGGGGATGGCGATCGGTCCTATTAACAAAAACGCAAGGCCAGACACCGCACTGAGCCTTCTGCAACCCCAGGAGCGGGAACACAAGCCCACGACGCCGAGGACGCCCCCACCCCGGGTGTGCCAGCATGCAGGCCCCTCCACGCTGCAATGGTGGAGCTGAGTTCAAGGAGGCATCCACAGAGCCGCGAGCAAAACGCCCGGATCCCACGGCTTTAAACACACCACACACATACAACGGAAACACCTGCCCCACTCGGGACCTGCCAACCCCCCACCCGACACGCACACGAGCAAAGGAACCAATGGGGGGAGGGGCAGGGGCGGGGCGCGACCCGCCGAGGCCCGGGGAGCCGGCAGGGCCGCGAGGACAGGCCGGGCGCGGCTACTCACAGCTCTCCACGGGACGGGCCGACAGCTAGCGCAAGGAGCACCTCTCCGCCCGCCGGGCGCGCTCATGGTAGTGGGTGCGGGGGTCCCGCCGCGGGCGAGCGGGGACGACGCCGGCGCCGCGCTGCAGCTCGCGTTCCGTCAGGACCTCGGGCGGCGCGGCCCGGGCCGGACGGCGGGCAGCGTGCGGCCGCGCGCGCGGCACTGCGGCCACGGCCTCTTCCGGATCAGCATCCCCGCCCGCCGCGGGCGCCCAATGTCATGGAGGCTCCGGGAGCTGCGCGGGGCCGCGCCGCCGCCGGGACGCCCGGGCGCCGCAGTCCTCGGGACCGCTGGCGACCTCCGCTTTTCATTCACAAAAAAAAAAAAAAAAGCAAAGGGGATTAAAAAAAAAAAAAAGGCAGGAGGAAAAAAGGAGGGAGGAGAAAAAAAACCGCACCCGGGAACGGCGGCCGAAACGGGGACCGCCCACCGCGGGGCTCGATTGGCCGAGAGGAGGCGGAGGGCGTGGCGGGGGCGGGGAAAGCCGGGGATTGGGCGAGCGCAGGCCCCGCCCCCTTCCTCGCTCGGCTGCGAAGCTGGCGGCCCCGTGAGGCGTGGCCGGTCGCCGGGCTGCCGGGAGGCTGAGGGGCGTCGCGGTGCTCCCTCGAAGGGACGCGAGCGAGCCGGGAACGCCAGGCCTTGCCGCCGTCTCTCTCCGTGAACCCATGCTCCGCCGCTGGCCCCCACCCGGGAGAGAACGGCGGTTTCCACACCAGCCGCGAGGGGTTGGCGGGCTTTTCTTGGCGCGTGAGGGCCCGCCACCCCCACCGCCACCCTGCGGCTGCAGCCCGAGCCTCCGACTGCCGGGGCGCCGCCTCGCCTTGTCGCCCCAGCCCCCCACCCTGCTGCCTCCCGGAGTCCAGCCCCGTCCTGTGGTCTCCCTGAGAAAGGCGGCTGGGACCCTAGCCACGGAAACAGTGCCTCGGTTTACCCCTCTGTGAAACAGGGACAGTCTCGTGGCTACTGAGTGGGCTTCGGGAGGTTGGCCTGATGATAGGATGACAGCCGGTAGCCACAGCTGGCAGCTCAGCCCACCCTGTCAATCACCTCCGGGTCCCGCGAACCGCCAGACGGGCATGCCCCCTCCATCACGCCTCCAACTTGTGCTAAGAATGCAAATCCTTTTTAATATGCATTTGTGCAAAAGGATTCGGAAGGGAATTTACTGCCAGAATGGAAGCTGCGCTGGGTGGTGTCTGAAGCCTGCCTATGAATGCGGCAGACTGGAAGCTGCCCATGGAGGCGCTGGGGCCAAGCTCGCTGGCCGGCCTGCGCGGTGCCTAGTTGGGTGTCTGACTGCGGGTCGGTGCTCCTCCACCTCCTGGATCCACCCAGAGCTGCCACCGAGGGCTTACTGACACCACAGTTCTGGTAAGGACTCCTCCGTAAGACCGCACACGCACTGAATAGGTATTTAGGAAAGAAACGAAGCCGCGCCGAGCTGTGTCTCTCCCCACGTGTTGGCATAGAAGCGCCTACCCCATCTGTGCAGAGTCACTGCGCCGAAGGCAAGCACAAAGTGACACCTGTGCAGGGTCCCCACGGCAGGCCAGGGCTCCTGCCACCCGGATGCCTGGTGCCTGCCGGCCTCCCCTTCCGCACGTCCTGGAAGCAGGCGGGCCCCGGTGCAACACGGCGTAGGCCAACAGAACTGTCGTCCCCCACCCAAAGCCACTGGGAGAGGGGCAGGGGGCTACCATAACAATAACCACAGAGCCAATGTCCTTTTCCCCTTTGGGGAGATGCCAGCTCAGCCTGGCAACCCCAACCAGGCAGACCATAGGAATGTCCGGTGGAGGGCTGGGGCCGCCCCGTGACCTGGTGCAGGTGTCCAATGAAGTTGCACAACTGTTTGTGCTCAGGAAAGCATTTCCGGCAGAACCAGGTGCTTGCCTTGGTTCCCAGCCATGCCTTCTGCACACAGTCCCCTTGTTCCCCTTATCTTCAAACCAGAGTCATCGCCAATCACCCCACTTCTCATGCGGCTCCCATCAGAACCCCACTCTGAAGGGGCCAGCACCGTGGTGCAGCCGGTTAAGCTGCTGCCTGCGACGCCAGCGTCCCATATGAGTGCCGGTTCCAGCCCAGGCTGCTCCACTTCCCATCCAGCTCTCTAGTGCTCCGGGGGCGGCAGCAGATGGCTCAAGTGGTGGGGTCCCCGCCACTCATGTGAGAGACCCACATGGGGTTCTAGCTTCAGCCTGGCCCAGCCCTCGCTGTTGCGGCCATTGTGCCTGTTTGGGGAGTGAACCAAGGGATGGAAGATCTCTCTCACTCGCTCGCTCTCCCTCCCTCTCTCCCTCCCTCCAACCCAACTCTGCCTTTCAAATAACTCTTTTTTTTTTAAAGAACACTGGGTGCCCCCTACCATTGCACAGGAGTCTTCAAAAACTTCATAGAAAATGTATATTACTAAACTATTTATGAATTTCAAAATTTTTGCACCAAAATAAACCTCCCTTTTAATTCCATTTTTCATGAAGTTTTTAAGTGTCCTGGGAGCTCCTCCAATGGGCGTTTTTTCCCACCTCCCCAGAAGCCATCACCCCCAATACTTTCTCTCTCTCTCTCTTTTTTTTTTTTTTTTTTTGGGCAGGCAGAGTGGACAGAGAGAGAGACAGAGAGAAAGGTATTCCTTTTGCCATTGGTTCACCCTCCAATGGCCGCTGCGGCCGGCGCACCGCGCTGATCCGATGGCTGGGGCCAGGTACTTCTCCTGGTCTCCCATGGGGTGCAGGGCCCAAGCACTTGGGTCATCCTCCACTGCACTCTCTGGCCACAGCAGAGAGCTGGCCTGGAAGAGGGGCAACCGGGACAGAATCGGTGCCCCGACCGGGACTAGAACCCGGTGTGCTGGCACCACAAGGCGGAGGATTAGCCTAGTGAGCCACGGCGCCGGCCCTTTTTCTCTACTGTCAAGTCATCCATCCATCACCCACCAGAGTCCATGTGGGGCAGCCTGCCAGGACTCCCAGCTGACCTCACATCCAACTCAGGAACGGGGATCTCCAGCCCTCTCCCCTCCAGCTTTCTCCCCAGACCAGAGTGCTGGAAGGTTCTCTGCACAGGAGCAGCCCTCAGCCTGTGGCAGGTGCTGGGCCTGCCACCAGTGAGCCCTGGCCAGGACTATCCTGGGGCTCCCACTTCTCCACCCCTGCTACTCCAGACAGCCCCAAGCCCCTAGCTCCATAGCCAGAGATCTGCAACCACATTTGCTTCCTCTTTGCCCAGCCAGATCCAGGAAAACGGGGCCATCCCCATGGCTGCATCTTCCCACGGGCAAGCAAAGAGCTGTCAGCGGCGCCTGCACCCACCTGCACCCACCTGCCTGTGCTCAGCTCTCTGCAGCTGGGCGGTCTGTCTCCTGGCTTCAGGTTACTTCTCAGGGCAGGGCTGGGGGTGGGGGAAGTTTCTCCAGAAAGCTCCTGGCCTCTTTCTCTTTCCCTCCTCCTGCTCCTCCTCCTCCTCTTCTTCTCTCTCTCTCTCTCTCTCTCTCTCACACACACACACACAAACACACACACACACGCACGCACTCATGCACCAGCTCTCTGCCCATTTGCACTGCAGAGGAGACCTGGTTGTGGATCCAGCCACCTCACTGGCGACTGAGGTCTGCATGCCAGCTTCCACCAGAGGGCCTGGGCAGTGCCAGCTGCTGCCCTCTGAGGGCTCCTGTGGCTTCAGTTCTGGAGTCCCCTGCCCCCCGTCCCCAGTGACATTAACCCCCTTGAGCCTGTCTCTTCAGGCCGCCCCTCCACCCACCCCCCTAACCACCCTGCTGTTTTCCTGAAGCCTGGCAGACGCTGGCCTGTGAGCAGGAGGCTTACTCAGAGGAGAGAGACCCGGCGCCGGTTCTCAGGAAGGTACACACGCAACAGGCTCTGGTCATTCGCACCTGCTGTCCTCTTCCTGGGGCCCGCCCCCTTCCTGGGCCAGCCCAGCCAGCACATCCCTTTTTTCCTCCAGCCCTCCCTCCAACCCTGCAGGATACTACCCGCTGCTTCCTGCGCCGCTGTCCCGGGACCCAGACTCTTCCCGGGGCCCTGCAGCTCTGCCTGCCCCCCAGCAGCCTGTGGTCTGGGGCAGGAGGCGTCCTCCCTCTGCTCTGAGGGCAGTGTTCAGAGGCAGCCCTGAGCCGAAGCACAAGGACCTCAACATGCAGAGCCTGCCCGGTGAGGGAGCCACGTCTGAAAAGCCTAGAATATTTCAAGCCCCCTGCCCCGGGCCCGGGGGCACCAGGAGATGAGACATCTGGGAGCCACAGTTCCCACAGTTCCCACAGGCTGAACACCCTGGTCCCACACCCTCCACCAGGCTAATCATTAGTCATCCTTCAGGACTCAGCGGAGATGCCACTTCCTCTAGGCAGCCTTCCGTGAATACTCCATCACCCATCCCCTGGCCTTCCTCTGTGCCCTATAATTGGGTCTCTCCCTCCCTCTCTCTCTCTCTCTGTCTCTCCCACACATCCACCCCTTCCACCCCCTGGGCATTTTATATGCTTATCTACTACCCTCAGTCTAGTGCTTCAACAGCCACTCATAAATGCTTGATGGATGAATGGATGTTTGGGCTGGGGGACGCTGCCACAGCAGCTACTCACGTGCTGTCCAGAGAGGTCGTCCAAGGGCTGTCCCAGCCTTTCCTTCGGGCTTCCATTGCTCTGCGCTCCCTCCAGGCTCCTGGTTCCGATGGATGGCAGTGACTGGGCCTGGGCAGGGCAGCAGGGACAGGGGGAAGGAAGAGAATGAGCACATGGTGAGTCACCCAAAGGCCCGTCAGCCCAAGTAGGGGCTGCCCAGGGAGCAGAGGCCAGGTCAGAGGCCACCCCCAGGGATCGAGGGGCTAGATGAGAGGTGGCAGCTAGTGGCATGGCTCATCCCCGGCCACTGGCCTTGGCACATTCTGAACTGATTTGGTAATTTGGAAAAGAGCCGGTGGTCATCCATCAGAGGCCTGGCTCGTGTGGTGTTGGACAACTCCCTCTCTCCTCTGGGCCTCACTTTTGGGTGGACAAAGATTTCTGGCTCATTCCAGCACTGACCCCCTAAGTGGGTGCCCAGCATGGAAGGCCTGCATTTTATTGGTCATTCTTTTTACTGGAGCAGTTCCTGACCCAAATTGCGACTCAGCAAAATATCAGCTGATGAATCCTTGGCTGGAAACGGAAGTCTTTGGGGGAGCGCATGGGGCTCAGACACAGGGTATAAAAGGGATAGAGAATCTGATTCTACACTCACCCCCATGTCAGCTTCCTTCCATTGTCACACACACACACACACACACACACACACAAAATCTTGGGGCCAGTCTGAGCAAGGAAAATTCTAGAATCTCAGGAGAGATTGGGAGTGGTCAACGAAGGGCTTGGAGAGGCTAGCTGGACCCCTCTGGTAGCTTGTGGTGCTTAGTCTTTAGGTGGGAATGGTTGTCTCCGTGACAGCCCTCCAGGGACAGGCTGATGTTGACAAAGCAGAAGCAGGCCCGCAAGAGTGAAAAGAAACCAAACAGAGGAGCAGCCATCGCACTCAGTGCCACCTTCAGAACTGGCTGTGTGACTCTGGGCAGGGAAATCAGTCTCTCTGGTCTCCCATTGGGATAAGACGATCCCATGCTTAAAGACGGCGGGAGACTTGGTGACCTTCTCAGTGTCCCTTCCGGCCTGGAGACCCTGACTCTTCCTCCTCCACTTCTGCCTGCTGCCCTTCATGGACGTGTGCTCTCTGATCTTGGGCAAAAAGGGCCCCAACTCCCATCCGTGCCCCCACCGTCCAGGCAGAGTGCAGACAGAACAGATGGTGGCGTAGGGGTGAGAACAGGCCCTGACCGTCCAGTCCAGCGGGATGGGAAACCCCATGCCTGCCTGTGGCTTTCCTGAACAAATGAAGAGGTCGGGGGAGACAGGACAGGGAACAGGAGTGAACATTCTCATCAGGAAGCCCGAGGCCAGCCAGCCCCTTGCAGCCAGGCCACGGCCACGTTGTGTGGCTGGCAGAGCTGCTCCAAGCAGGACCCAAAGAAGCTGCCACCAGTCTGGTGGGGTCTGCCGGAGGAAGGGAGCAGCTCTGGGTATGCAGACAGCCCTCTCAGGCCTCCCGGGAAGCCAGGCTGGCCGAGATCACCATAAAACATTGACCGCATCTCCGAAGTGGCTCTGCTCATCAGAGAATTGCAAGCTCTTACTGGCTTGCATCTTTAAAGAGCACCAGTGCCTGGGACGTATAGTGTAGCATGCCAGGGGGATGCCCGACACACAGCATCGGGTGCTGAGCCACCCTGGGTCTCCTGGGAGGTAGGTTTCCCGGGACAGTGCCCCAGAGCCACCACGAGGCTGGCCTGCAGCAAAGGAGCGAGATGCTGTTACTTCTGTGTGGTGGACAGGAAAGGCACAGGACGGGGGTGGGCCCCAGGTCACAAACATGCAGCAGGCAGCCAGCTCGGCGCTCAGCAGATCTCCCGCGTGAGGGTGGACCCTGTCCCTTGGGCCCTGCAGAGCTGGAGGGAGAGCTTGGAGGAGGCCAGTTGCCCTAAAATAGACTTTTTTTTTTTTTTTCACAACTTTTCCACAAGGCTTTGGCATCTTTCACAGCATGAGAAAAAAAATAGTCTGAACTGTTAACAAATAAAGATGATAAAAAAAAGCCCCAACTGCTCCCCGTGAATTTCCATGTGGCTGCCGTGTTGGGAAGGGAGAGGGCAGGTATGTGTGGCTGTGCAGGAGCCCCCGGCCTCACAGGGACACTTACCTGGGAGAGTTTCGTTGACCTTCGGAAGTCGTGTTCTGAGAGGGTGTTTTACCTAGTGCTTCTTCCAGATAAAGGAATGCGTGGCTCAGATCCGAATCCATTGCAACAAGGCTGGTTTCAGTCAGGCTGCCCTCTGGGATGCACAGAGATTGTGTAGGGAACATTGGGCAGACTGTATGTTCTTGTCGAGGTCAGCTTCCATTGAACTTGGACTCCCTTTGGACTTCTTGGGTGTCAGTGACCAGGCGTGGGCTTGGGGTTGTCGCCGCTATTGGTGGAGGTTCAGGATTGGCAGGGGCTACCCAGGGAGGGACCAGGTTCTCCTGTGCCCTGCACTGCTCTAGCAGAGCTCAGGCTGGGCCCTGCAGAGCCATCCCCTGCACCCTTCTTCTTGGACCCCCAGCAATGGAAGACAATGGAGGGGACTCAGGAATGGGGTTCCAGGCCCACGAAGGCCCCAGTGCAATGGGGTGGTTGCTGTGGAAGACACCTGAGGAGTCTCTGGCCCTGAACTGGGGGTGATCCCGAGAGAATTCCCCCAGCTTTGCACAATGGGGTCACCATGGCTCACTGTGTCCCCATTTTACACACACCCCTCTCTCTTCTTTCTCCTCCATTCCTCCTCACCTCTCTCGCCCTCCTTTTGGGTCCTCTCCCCTATTCTCTCCCTTCCTTTCCCCATTTCTGGGCATAGGTTTCTATAAAAATAAAGGCACATGGTTCTAGCTTGGATGGCTTCCCAGGGAACAGGCTGATGGACAGCCTGGACACCAGGACTCTAACAGGCATTTGTCAGCCCTGGAGGGTCCTCAGGCAGTGTAGAACAGGCCGGAAGTCTCCCAAGACAGTGACAGGGCTAAGGAACCAAAGGGGCAGCTGTGTCTCTGGACCCGGCAGCCCTCTCCCAGGCTCCCACTAGCCAGCTCCATTGTCACCCTGCTGTCCAGGGAAGTACCACCCCTGCCCAGGGCCATGGTTTGTAAGTGGCTCAGAAGGGAGGAAGGACCCGGTAGAGAACCCAGTGTGACTTGTCACGGCAAAAGCATGCTCCACAGGGCCCAGTCTCGCCCAGCTTACTCCTCCCCAAGCCCCGCTCCTGGGGCAGGGTGTGCAGTGAGATGGGAAGATGCTGGGCAGGCCAGAGCACAGGGGGCTGGCTCAGGGACCCCAAGTGGGGAAGGAGCCGTGCTCATGGTTGGAAGCTTCTCATGGAACAGGTGGGGCATGGCCGGTGGACAGGCAGAGAGGCAGGGCAGCAGGTTCCTGCTGTGTTCCCCATGGCACATGCAGCTCAGGGACCCTCAGTGGCCTCCAGGACCCCTGCGTACATGCCTCACCTCGGTCTGGTTGTCTGGGGCTCTCCACCTGCTCTGAGAAGTTCACTGCTGGGCACCTGACCTTTCTCCCAGCCAAGCCCTTTCCTCCTCTCTGGGGTGTGTGTGGGGGGTGGGGGTGTGTGGTGGGGGTGGGGACACTAGCAGAAATCCCCCTGGAAGCCTGAACTTGGGGTAGAAGCCCCAGGCCTGGAGGCAGCAGATGAGTCTGCAACTTCCAGCCTTGCCTTGCCATACCCTGGTGGGGAGGCCCCGTGTGCTCTTGGCTGCTCCATCCACCATTTTTCAAACACAGCCCGAGGGTCAGGGGACCAGGTGCTGGGAGATACTAGAGTGGGACTTGAGCCTTGCTGCCCTGAATGCGCACAGCCTCCCAGCAGCAGGCCTGAGAGGCGGTGATGGGGAGAGGCACCTGCGTGTGCAGCCCAAGGCACATTGCTCAACTTGGCCCTCACTCTTCTCTGAAGAAAATATGGCTGGTTTGATCACTGGCCCCCGTGTCTATCCTTTCTCTGTTCCTCTCGCCAAATGCACCTTAAGCTCTTACTGGTGATTGGGAGGATTATAATATGGTGTCACCAAGGAACTTATATTCAGTATAAGAAGTTGTAGAGTGATGATGATGATATGACAATGATGACAATGCCTGGTCTCGTGCTACATGCCCTGCCTCATTTAAATTTTGGAACGGTCCCTGGAGAAGGAGGTGCTATGATGATCCCAGTTTATCCGAGGAAGAAATTGAAGCTCCAAGAGGTGATGTGGCTTGCTAGGGTCACAATTTTGGGAGAGCAGAGCCAGGATGCCAACCAGGCAGCTGGCTCAGAGCACCCCCCCCCCAAAAGGAACCTGCACATCCCTGAGCCCCTTCCTGCCTCACACTCTCACACTCTTTTATTTTTTTTTTTAAGATTTATTTATTTATTTGAAAGTCAGAGTTACACAGAGAGAGGAGAGGCAGAGACAGAGAGAGAGAGAGAGAGAGAGAGAGAGAGAGAGGTCTTCAATCCGCTGGTTCACTCCCCAGTTGGCCGCAAAGGCCTGAGCTGTGCCGATTTGAAGCCAGGAGCCAGGAGCTTCTTCCGGGTCTCCCATGTGTGTACAGGGGCCCAAGCACTTGGGCCATCTTCTGTTCTCCCAGACCACAGCAGAGAGCTGGATCGGAAGTGGAGCAGCCAGGTCTTGAACTGGCGCCCATATGGGATGCCGGTGCTTCAGGCCAGGGCGTTAACACGCTGCACCACAGTGCCGGCCCCAACATACTGCTCTTAATTCATGTCAAACTAACCTGCCTCATCCCACGGGTGAGAAATGAGTCCCGGAGCAGAAAGCAGCCTCAGCAGAGCCGCACCGCCAGCTTGGGGCTGTGGCTCTGCTGCCAGATTTCATCTGTGGGCCTCAGTTTCCCACAGGCAACAGGCGGCTTCAGAATGATCTTCCCCCATGTGACTGTATGATGTTACCTACGACACTGTTTCGGCCATCTCCAAGAGCTCCATGGCTGTAGGGTTCAGAAAGCAAAGCAGTAGGAATGGTCTGGCTGACACAGCCTCAGCCACACCCACCCCCTCTCGGCAGGGGGAACCCTGGCCAGCCTGGCCCCATGGGGAGTCAAGAATGTGCAAATGTTTTCTTGCATTCAGTGAAGGAATGCGTATGCAGGAGTGTGCCTGCCTCTGAAGACCAGAGAGCTCCTAGCAGGTGCATTTGCGGAATTGGGTTTTCCAGGTGGGGGCACAGGGGCAAGACAGCAGATTCCTTCGCAGAGAGCCTGGGACAAACGTGAGCTATAAACTCAGTCAGCGAGGGCCCCTCCTGGTCACTTCAGAGAGCTGACCTCACACAGCCAGTGCCCTTCTCCATGTTAACCCTCACCCAGGCCTGCCCGGCTCTCTGCCTACGCCCTGGTCCGGGGTATCTGGGCCTTGCTGGGACAGCTCTGGGTCTCCCCAAGCCTCAGTCTCAGCTCTGCCCTTTCCTAAAACCAGGGGGAGCCCCCTCCCTCAGCTCCCACTGCATGAGGAGGTGACAGCAGCCCTGGGTGTTGGTACCTGCTGCCCTGGAAGGGACCCCAAGAGGAGCTCCTGGCCAGGTGGGACTATAGAGAGGAATGGCAATTTGGGGGCAGCAGATGCAGAGAATTGGGGCTGGGGATGCTGCTCAGTTTCTTTTGGGACAAACAGAGCCTGCCACCTGAAGGAGCAGGGAGCTTCCTGAAGGGGCAGGGCCGTCAGGAGCCACCCAGGCTTGCAGGAGAGCGAGGTCCCCCTGGTACAAGTCAGATGTCCACAGGGTCGCCTCGGACGGCAGTGGGCATGAGAGCCAAGGTGGCCCCTGCATCGCAACCTCTTCCTGGGCGCCGTCATGGCCTGCAGTCCCTTCGACGGACAGGGATGCCATGTCACCTGCTGTGTCCTCGGGGCCTCCCCTGCTGTCCTGAGCAGCTTCTCCAGGACAGGGAGAGAACTCCGGGCCTGCATGGCAGCTGTGGACCCTCCTCCACGCTCCTCAGTCAAGGGACTGCTGTACTGTGACCAGGCAGACACCTGGGATCTTAGCTCACCACTCCTGTGCTGCCCCCTCTTTCCGTCCCGCTGAGAGCTGCAAATGGTACGCAGTGCTGCGAGTGAGCAGGTGGAGCAGCCAGGGCTGGGAGACCCTCTCTGTTCCCCAGGCACAGAGTAAGGGCCCAGGGGTTGTAAGCTTACCTGCAGCGTCCCCTCTGGGGCCCAGCTGGCCTGTCACTGTGCGGGATCTGGAAGTGCAGTCCTGGGCGGAGCAGTGGGAGGGAACATGCGAGGGAAAGGCTGGGATCCAAAGCCCAGCCGGCGGGGAGCCAGGCGAGGGCCATGGTGACTGTATCTAGGGGTGTGACCAGGAGGCCGGGCGGTTCCTTCCCCAGCCAGAGCCCAGATATAAGCCACCTGTTTGTCTCCAACAGGTGCACATTCTCGGGGCCCTGCATCGTTGCTTTGGCTGCCCTCGGGCTGTCACTTTGCCGTCTTCCGCCCTGGTCTTGTCCTTCTCAGCCCTGGTCACTCACGCGGCTTTGGCATTTCCCTCGCCAGCAGCACTGTGGCCTCAGGGCCAGCAGGTGGGAGAAGCAAGGAAGCAAGGTGGAGGAGGCTTTGATCCTGCGTCAACTCAGGAGGAAGCAACAGGACACCCGGGCTGGCCAGGCAGGAAGCAGAAGGCAGCGGCGTCAGGCGTCACCGAGGGCCCTGGACCGGATCTCTGGGCCCTGGGGTACGCTTCAGTGGGTCTCGAAGGCTTGAGGGCCCGGACTGGGAATGCTGACTGCCTCTTGACTGACAGCTCCCTCCCTGTTTTGAATTTGCTTGAGGGCTTGATTTGGGGTAGAACTGTGCAGAAGGGAAGAGAGACAGAAAATTGTCTGGGACCCCAGGATCCCGGCTCAGTTCTAGTCTGCCATTGGCCTGCTCCACTCCCGCCCCAGGGAAAGGAGGGAGCCGACTCCTAGCAGGATCCCCCACCCCCAACTGCCCTGGCTGGGAGTCTCTGCTCCGTGTTTCTCTGGCTGGCAGAGCTATACCTTCCGAAGGCCATTACTTCTCCAACCCCTCAGCTACCAGTCCCTGCCCTCACACCACCCCCAGCTTCTCCCAGCGTTGCTCCCTGCCCCGCCAGCCCCTCTGTGTAAAGCAAAGAGCTCCTCGCCCACCTGCTAGACCGATGCGTGTGAGCGCTCCAGCAGGGCAGGGCGAGGGAAGATCCCACATGGACTCTGTCTACCCACGTCCAAAGAGTGGTCCCTGCGGGAGGAACCCCTGGCCAGGCCAGGGAGGTAGGCCTGTCGGTGGAGACACATCCTGAAGTCCGGCAAGCCTCTGCTTTCTGGCTGGGCAGAGCCGGCTGGGCATGCGCCCCGTCTTCTCCACCAGGGTCACTTGGTGTGGGGAGCAACTGGGAGCAACTCGGACTAGACTAAGTTACTGGAATTAAGACTTATTCTATGCATCTGCTCTCCCACAATATGGCGCTGAGAAGGGAGAAACAGCTTCTACACAGCTGCCTCCAGTTCAACCAATAAACTGTAGGACCTGCTCCTGATTGGAGGAGAGCAGCGTACTCGGCGTGTGGGTAGCAGAGTTGGGATTGGTGGAAGAGGACTATAAAGGAGGAGAGAGACAATATGCACCAGGAACATCTAAGGGGAACACCTAAGAGGAACACCTGTGCAGCCCCCGAGAGAGCCGGCCAGCGGTGTGCTGCTCCCCCGCGGAAGTGGGGAAAGTGGCTAGGGGGAACCGCCCTTCCATGGAGGTGGAAGGGTCGGTAGCCAACCCGGGAAGAACCAGCAGCAAACCCGGGGAGGGCCGAGCAGACAAAAGAACAGCGCAGGGTCCTGTGTCGTTCCTCCACGAAGAGGGGGAGCGACATAATGATGCCGTGACTCGGATATGAAGCCTAGGCAGGGCTTAGTGTCGTTCCTCCACGAAGAGGGGGAGTGACACTTGGGAAGGGGGCTGTGTAAGGAAATGAGACTGGGCCCCTGCTGCGGGCCATCCCCACCAACACGCAGGTGGGGGCTTAGCCCCTCACTGCAGCAGTGTTGAGAGGGGCCTGGTGCGAGCAGTTTGGGTCACGTTTTGGGGGATGGGAGTGAAGCCCTTGTGAACAGGTTCATGCCAGCTCTGGGGAGTGGCAGCTTGCTCTCACGGGACTGAATGGGTTACCACGAGAGGAGGCGGTTAGAAGGCAAGATTCCCCTGTGTTTGTGCCCTTCGCACATGCCTGCTTGCCCTTCCGCCTTCCACCATGAATTAAAGTTGGTTCAGCTGAAGCCATACCCAGATGCATGGCTCAGACACAGGCGCCATGCTCCTGGGCATCTCAGCCAGTACAAGCGGAGCCAAAAGACGTCTCTTTCTTTAGAAATCTCCCAGGGTTCCCTGTTCTGTTACAGCAACAGGGGAACAGACCACACAAGCTTTTATGCCCGAGCAATGAGCAGAACAGGGCTTTTTTTTTTTTTTTTTTTTTTTTTTTTAATGTCACAGTGAGGTGAGGTTAAGAGCTTAGCACCCGGAGCCAGACTGTCTGGGATCAATGGCGGCTTTTAGATATACCTCCCGCTGCCTTCTGCAGTCATCCATGTTGTTGAACAATGTAATATATGGTACATAAATAATATACAGTAATATATGTATATGTAATATACGGTACATAAAGTCCTTGCATATATCCAAGTTATGAAGGGATCCAGACAACCCAGAACTCTGTATTCAGCATTAAAAGCATAACAGCCAATTGCATGGGTGAAGGTACCCATGTGTGGCCCCCACACCATTGCTATCTCCAACTTCTCCAACACAGGGGACCCCTAGTTTGTATTTTGTGATTTTCATGTCTTTGATGATTTATAATATTTCGTGTGGGTGGTGTGAGCACTCCCCAGATAGCACACTCTTCGTGTTCGCTTGCTTTTAGGTCTTGAGGAATTGTGTGCTATGGTATGCACACCATCTTTTTGGACTGATTTTTCTCCCCGCAGTTTGATGTTACTATCATGTTGCTACAGTTCCTCATTCTCACTGCAGTATACTGTCCATGGCCACAGCATAAAATTCCTGTGCTATTGTGAAAACTCATCTTTGAATATTCTTGTGCCTATTTTCTTATTTTTTAATTTATTCTATTTATTTGAATGGCAGTGTTACAGAGAAAGAGGGAAAAACAGAGAGAGAGATAGAGATAGAGAGAGAGATCGTATATCTACTGGTTTACTCCCCAAATGGCCGAAACAGCCAGGGCTGGGCCAGACTGAAGCCAGGAGCCAGGATCTTCTTCCAGGTCTCCCACAGGGGTGTAGGTCCCAAGGAGTTGGGACATCTTCTGCTGCTTTCCTAGGCCAGTAGCAGGGAGCTGGATCAGAAGTGGAGCAGGCAGGACTCAAACCTGTGCCTGTATGGGATGCTGGGCTTGCATGTGGCCACAGTGCCAGCCCCTTTGTGCTTATCTGCAAGCACATATGTTGAAGCGTTACTCACGGGGCAAGTACCTGGAGCTGTAATTGGTGGGTCACAGGTATGTGTGTGCGCGGCGGCACAAGCTGATGCGGAAGCCACTCCCACCGCGGCCATAATAATACCAGCAGCTGGCGCGTTCCAGTGGCTCCGTATTCTCATCTCTATGCCACGTTTGAGACATGAACTTTGCCCTCTCTGTTGGGTGCATAATGGCAGCTCAGTTGTAACATTTTGCATTTCTGCAATCATTAACAAGGAGGGGCAGCTGGTTTCAGTGCATTTGTGTTTCTTCCTCTGTGAGATGCCTGTTCATGTCACAGGTTTTGAACACTTTATCATTTTCTCGTCTTTAATGATTTATAGGAGTTATTTACATACGCGGGAACAAATCTTTTTCAGTTACTTGTGTCATAAATATTTTCTCCAGAAATGTAGCTTGTTATCTCACTTTCATGGCATCTTATGGTGAATATAAATTATTAATAATATTGCAGCTAGATTTATCAAGTTTTCTTTCAGAGTGAGTATATTTTATGTTTTGATCAAGAAACTCTTTGCTATCCCTAAATATAGTTTTCCGTTTTTCTCTCGAACATCTCAAGTCTTGCCTTTCCCTTACAGATCTTCACTCCATCTGAAATTGATTTTAAGAGTATTTTTGAGGTACAATGTTTTAAAATTGGCCGGCGCCGCGGCTCACTAGGCTAATCCTCCACCTGCGGCACTGGCACACCGGGTTCTAGTCCCGGTTGGGGCGCCGGATTCTGTCCCGGTTGCCCCTCTTCCAGGCCAGCTCTCTGTTGTGGCCCAGGAGTGCAGTGTAGGATGGTCCAAGTGCTTGGGCCCTGCACCTGCATGGGAGACCAGGAGAAGCACCTGGCTCCTGGCTTCGGATCAGCGCGGTGTGCCGGTCGCAGTGCGCCAGCCGCAGCGGCCATTGGAGGGTGAACCAATGGTAAAGGAAGACCTTTCTCTGTCTCTCTCTCTCTCTCTCTCTCTCTCTCTCACTGTCCACTCTGCCTGTCAAAAAGAAAAAAAGTTTTAAAATTTATTTATTTGAAAGGCAGAGTGAGAGAGAGAGATTTTCCATCCTCTAGTTCATTCCCTAAATGGCCACAATGGCCGGAGCTGTGCTGATCCCAAGCCAGGAGCCAGGAGCTTCTTCCAGGTCTCCCATGTGGGTGCAGGGGCCCAAGGACTTGGGTCATCTTCTACTGCTTTCCCAGGCCATAGCAGAGAGCTGGATCAGAAGTGGAGCAGCCGGGACTAGAACCAGCGCCCATATGGGATGCCGGCCCTGCAGGCAGCTGTCTGATATGGTGCACCACGGCGCTGGCCCCGATCTGAAGTCTGAAGTAGTTGAGACTCAGACCAGGCTCCCTGGTGTCCCAAGTGGAGGCTTAACTCGCTGTGCCACAGCATCCACCCCAACTAAAGTATTTTTTTTTTTGCTTGTATTTGTTCTTAAGAAAAAAAAAAGTGTTTCCTTTTAATGACCTTTCTAGTTCTCTCATTAACAAATGCCCATAAATGCAGAAAACTTGAAGAAAACTGAAAACTCAGTAAAATTTCAAACACCAGCAGACTCGGGTCATCTAAAACCCATAATTGGTCTCGTGCTAGGTGTACAACATTCTCTTCTATATTTCATTTTTCTGATCATTCAAGTTCATCATGGAGGGTTAGCAAGTAGAAAACAGAAAGAAAAGCCGGTGTGTTCCCTGCTGCTCCGACAGTGCCCTCAGCACTGGTGTGCCCGGGTGTGCAGAAGCCCAGCTCTCCTCGGGCGAGATGCCGGGCCACGGCCATCACCACCACCAGGTCACAGACTCCTGAGCACACCCTACAGCACACACATCCCGGCGGGGCCTCCAAGAGCCCGTGTAACTCCAAACAGGCCCACAGGCAAGGGGAAAAATTTACAGTCTTGAATATTCAAGGGAACCATTCAAAGCAAAGGAAATCACTTACTTTGGGGACTTGGAAAAAAAAAAAGCTGTTCCTTTATTTTTTCTGCACATTCAAAAAAACTGTTGTCCTTAACGTAGAAAATGAAGCTGCTGGCTCAGGGTGGTGGCACAGTGGGTTAATCCACCACCTGCTACGCCCACATCTGGGTTCAGGTCCTGGCTGCTCTACTTCCCATCCAGTTCCCTGCTA
Source organism: Oryctolagus cuniculus (assembly GCF_964237555.1). NCBI lineage: Eukaryota > Metazoa > Chordata > Mammalia > Lagomorpha > Leporidae > Oryctolagus > Oryctolagus cuniculus. The sequence goes on from NC_091439.1 coordinate 367,283, forward strand.
ATGGCCTGGGAAGGAAGCAGGAGGTGGCCCAAGTGCTTGGGCCCCTGCCACCCACGTGGGAGACCCGGATGCAGTTCCAGGTTCCCGACTCAGCCTGGCCTAACCACAGCTATTGCAGTCATTTGGGGAGTGAACCAGTGGATGGAAGATTCTCTGTCTTTCTCTCTCTCTCTCTGCCTTTCAAATAAATAAATGAACCTTAAAAAGAAAAGAAAATGAAAGTGCTGGTCATGACCACCATCACTAAAACCGAGAGTTTTTCGACCACATTTTATTCATGCATTTCTGTGGCTGAACCATCAACCTCAGAGTTTCACCCCCTTTTTAGCTAAATGGTTTGAACTCTGTTTCATCAGACTGGTGTAAAAATAGACCACACACAGGTGCAAAAACCTGTCTCGCCGCTGTCCATGTTTCTGCTCAGCTGGGTGGCAGGCAGAGCCCATCAGCTGTGGTCCCCACTGTTTCTCAGGAGACACCAGGGCCATCTCACACTGGAGGTACTCTGAAGCTGAGGTCACTGTGGTTAGATCGGTCCACCTGGGTAGGTACTAGGGTCTGAATATGTCCCCCAGAACCCATGCATTGAAACCCAACCTGTAATGGGGTTCTATAAAGTGGGTCTTCGGGGCAGACATGTGACACGGCAGGTTAAGCCACCACTTGCGACACTGGCATCCCGGAGTACCAGTATGAGTCCCAGTTACTCTGCTTTTGATCCAGCTCCCTGCTAATGCTCCTGGGAAAGCAAGGATAATGGCCCAAACGCTTGGAGCCCCCAACGTGGGAGACCCAGATGGAGTTCTTGGCTCCTGGCTTTGGCCTGGCCCACGCCTGGCTGTTGCAGCTGTTTAGAGACTGAAATCAGCAGATGGAAGCTCTCTCTTGCTCTCTCTCACTCTCTCTCTCATCCTGACTTTCAAATAAATAGTTTTAAAAAAAAAAAAAAAGCGGGGCTTTGGGGAGCTGAGCGGTAGGTAAATTACTGTTGTGTATAAATGACCCAGCCTGAGGTCTTTTGTGTTAACAGCCCGAGTGGACTTCGGCAGAACATAAGACAGACCGGAGACCGAGGATTGCCAAGAGGGGCCGTGGGTGACAGGCAGGAGATGGAAAAGCAGGGTTCCCCCGACAACAGGGGGCAAGGCCTGAGCCTTGGGCGGGGTGGAGGCAGGGCCGGGGTGGGGGAATGGGGCTCCATAGCCAGCCTTGTCATCTTGCCTGGGAGCCTCCTCCCTCGGCTGTGTGATGCAAAGGAAGGTTCCTGCACTCCGGGTAGGGAGGACAGGGCCAGACTGTGGGGGCCCGGCAGGAATGCCCAGGCAGGTCTTGGTCACTGCCCTTTATACACGGGGGACTTTGGGATCCTAGCTTGGGAGGCGTGGGCGGAGATGCAGGCGCCGAGGGACCGGCTGCACCTGAGCGTCTAGCCAGGCGGTGGTGAGGCTGCCTGTGCTGTCGCGGTCAGGTCTCTGCGGCTGGCACTCAGCTGACCGGGCTCGGGGCCAAGCTGAGGCCCGGACTCCTCCAAGAACCTGGCACGCTCCCAGGGGAGCCCGTGGGCCAGGGGGGTGGGCCCGTAGCTCCTTCTGCAACCCCTGGAGAGCTGCTTCCAGGGCAGGGAGGAGGAGGAAGTGCCGAGGACTGACTGTCCCTCCTCTCAGCCCCTCTCAGCCTCAGCCAGCCCCTTCCCGCACCAGCACAGCTGCCTGTGACTTCCTGGCAGGGACCTGGCTGGCCAGAGATTCCGCCCTCGGAGGCAGCCTACTTGGAACGGCTCAGGGGGCCTGCCCTCGTGGGTCTCATGGCTGTCTGGAAGCACAGACGGGCAGGTGGGAGCGGGGGTAGGGGGTGTGTGCATCCCCATCAGGAAGGTCCCACGCTCGGGACAAGCAGAGGACAGCTTCCCAGGCCTGCCAGGGGCCCTCTCTCTCTCTCTCTCTCTCTCTCTGGGGGTCAGCCTTGACATTCAGCCTGGGTTAGAAAATAGTTGTCGCCGGCGCAAGCCGCGGTTAGGAAGCAAGCATCTCCCTTTTACGCACGGTTCGGTCTACTTCGGCCAATCAGCATCTGTGGAACGAGGTGTGGCCCACGCCGACAACTGGCTTTATAACGGGAAGTGCGATTGCCAGAGAAAATACAGATAATCCCACATATACTCCTCAAGTGGGATTCTGAGAAAGGCGTCTACAAATCCCAGAGAGAGGAGTGGGTGATTGGAAATCGGAGAAGTTGCAAACGCACTCTTTTATCTCAACAGACATAAAACGTACTAGCCTTGAACGCAGGGCCAGCACAGACCTACGGAGTGTTTACTTTTGATTGGCTCTGGCTAGAGAAGAGAGTTAAATATAGGATATTTGAGCAAATTAAATGTTTTTTTGGGTCACAGCAATGGGGTGAGGTGCACTTAATGTAATTGAAACACAAAGTTATGATTTGGGATTTTAAAGAATTTGGGACATGGTGCAAAGCTGTTTGCAGATTCAGTTACTCGGAATTTAGAGCTCCAATTTTGATTATCCACAGAGTCTGTTTTTTAAAACAACTTGGTTTTGGACATCAGTTCAAAATTTCACTTTGAAGAGGGCTAGGATAACAGTCCACATTGTCCTCATTAAATGAACTGATCCTTCAGTTTGTCTAAATTATCAAGGAATGTGGTGGTCAAATGAATTCCTTTTGCTCTTCACACTGGTAAGATAAACACACACGTTTTTCATTGTTTGTCTTCATAAATATTGCAATGCAACAATTGAGCATTTAAAACCTGAAGGATTTTAATGTACTGGTAAGTTATTTTTAGCAAATTAAAACAGGCGAGGAACACACAGAAAGGGGTCGGTGTGTGGTTAGAATGCTGCTGGGACACACAAATCCCCTATCACAGTTCGGGGTCCGAGTCCTGGCTGTGCTTCCAATGCCAGCGTCCTGCTAATGTGCACCCCTGGGAAGGAACAGGGTAATAGCTCAAGCTGATGGGACCCTGCCACCCATGGGGAGGTCTGGATGGGGCTCCCGGCTCCTGGCTTCTGCCTGGCCCATCCCTGGCTGTTGCAGTTATTTGGAGAGTGAACCAGCAGACGGAAGATCTCTGTCTTTCAAATAAATAAAAAAATGTAAAAAGGACATGTAGATATAATTCACTGAAAAGGAAAGAAGCATTTAAAATGGTTTTTATTTCAGTTAGGAATTAAATGGAAATTGGATGAGTTCTTAACACATCAAATCAGTCAGGAGTTTTTAAAAATGATAATACTCACCTCCCTCTGCTTCACAGAAATACAACTCAGCAAGACTTTTCTGGAAAATTGTCAGGTGACAAGTACGGGCCCACCGAGAGCCCCAGTGTGGATCTAAAGACCATTTGGGCCGTTAACTTTAACCCCATCATGAGCCAGCTCCTTCTTTTGTTGGCTCTAGTGTGCACATAAACAAGTCTCTTTTTCTTTCCTGTTGATATGTATTTATCAGTTTAATTCACAGACCTTAGGAACTGCGCCTAACAGGATGGGAAAAGAAAAAAGTGTTTTCTTCCTCCTCCCCTACACATCGAGTAAGAGGCTTAAAAGAATTCACATACTTCAATCCCAGACAACTCTAATTACAAGATCTAGGGAAATAATCAGAAGTCAGAAAAATATTTATGTATAGGATTTCATAGGGAAGTAGTACGGAAAATACAAGGAAAATAAAGGAAACAGTCATTGCGGTGCCATAAGGTTAAGTTTCTGCCTGCAGTGCCAGCATCCCATGGAAGCGCTGGTTTGAGACCCGACAGCTCCACTTCCGATCCAGCTCCTTGCTAATGCAATTGGAAAAGCAGCAGAAGATGACCCCAAACCTGGGGCCCCTGCACCCACATGGGAGACTGGGAAGAAACTTCAGGCTCCTGGCTTCAGCCTGGCCCAGCCCTGGCTGTGGCAGCTATTTGGGGAGTGACCATCTGAAGGAAGATCTCTCTTTCTCCCTCTCTCTCTCTCTCTCTGTCTCTCTCTCTCTCAACTCTGCCTTTCAAATAAATAAAAAATAAATCTTGAAAAAAAAATAAAAAGACAAACTGCCCTAGCGTTGGGAGGTTAATGAGGGATGGTCTGTCCGTAAGATGGGATGAAGGTGGCAGAGGCACTCAGAGAAACCATTGTTACCCAGTGATCTCAGCCCCTAGGGAAAAATGCATACAGGAGAAAATTCATGTGGCAAAATGCAAACAGTCTGGGCTGGCATTGTGGCACAGCAAACTAAGCTGCCACCTACAATGCCAGCATCCCATATCGAAACATTGGTTGCTCTACTTCCTATCCAACTTCCTGCCTATACACTTGGGAAGCCAACAGAAGATGGCCCAAGTGCTTGGGCCCTTGCCACCCATGTGGGAGACCCAGAGGCAGTTCCTGGCTCCTGGCTTCAACCTGGACCAGATCCAGCTGTAGTAGCCATTTGAGGTGTGAACCAGCTGATGGAAGTTCTGTCTTTCTCTCCCTCTCAATCATTCTTCCCTTTAAATGAATAAACAAATCTTTTTTTAAAAAATGTAAACAAGGGCCAGTGCCATGGCACACTAAGTTAATCCTCCAATTGCAGCATGCATCCCACATGGGCACCAGTTCTAGTTCCGGCTGCCCCTCTTCCCATCCAGCTCTCTGCTATGGCCTGGGAGTGCAGTGGAGGATGGCCCAAGTGCTTGGGCCCCTGCACCTGCATGGGAGACCAGGAGGAAGCACCTGGCTCCTGGCTTAGGATCGGCACAGCCCCGGCCATTGCGGCCACTTGGGGAGTGAACCAATGGAAGGAAGACCTTTCTCTCTCTCTCTCTCCTCTCTCTCACTGTCTGTAACTCTGCCTGTCAAATAAATAAATCTTTAAAAAATGTAAACAATGACTGTTTCTAGATAGTGAAATAATGGGCCTTCAATTCTTCTTCTTTCTGTATTTTTTTTAAATTTATTTATTTATTTGAAAGGCAGAGTTACAGAGAGAGAGGAGAGACAGAGATCATCCACCTGCTGGTTCACTCCCCAAATGACCACCAGGGTCCAGGGCTAGGCCCGGCCAAAGCCAGGAGCCAGGAGCTCCATCCAGGCCTCCTCTGTGGGTGCATCCTGCTGCTTTTCCAGGTACATTAGCAGGGAACAGCTGGGACTGGAACCAGCACCCATATGGGATGCTGGCACTGCAGATGGTGGCTTAACCCACTGCACCACAGCACCGGCCCCTTCTTTCTGTGTTGTTTTAATATTGTCCAGACTTTTTACAAAGAGTGTAATACCTTTGGATGAGGAGGGGGAGGAAAAGAACAAAGCCATTAGTTTTCTAAATAATAAATTAATTATTTTGTAAGGAAGGAAAAAAGAAAAAGGTTTTGCCAGGCCTTTTCTTTCACTTGTAAAATGTGAAAAAAAATGGTGGATTTTTTTTTAAGATTTATTTATTTATTTGAAAGTCAGAATTACACAGAGAGAGAGGAGAGGCAGAGAGAGAGAGATATCTTCCATCTGATGGTCCACTCCCCAATTGGCTGCAACAGCTGGAGCTGTGCCAATCTGAAGCCAGGAACCAGGAGCTTCTTCCAGGTCTCCCATGCAGGTGCAGGGCTCAAGCACTTGGGCCATCCTCCACTGCTTTCCCCGGCCATAGCAGAGAGCTGGACTGGAAGAGGAGCAACTGGGACTAGAAACCGGCGCTTCAACCAGACTAGAACCTGGGGTGCCAGTGCCGCAGGTGGAGGATTAGCCAAGTGAGCCACAGCGCTGACCCTGTAAATAACTTTTTAACATGCTTCTCGAACATAAGAAAATGTAACAGGAAAAGTGAGTTTAAAAACAAAAATGCCTTCTACGATTGCGGAGGACAAATGCACTTCACCTCAGTCTTCCAGTGTTCCTGCAGAGGGATTTAGGTTTTTCAGGCTGCAGCTCCCGGGCTGGGAGACCCTGGCCGGGGTGACCTCAGCCCTCTGCCAGAAGTGGTCTCACGGTCTCAGCCCAAGTAAAGGGTCTTCCGGCCTCCACCCCGAGAGTCTTTGGTTGGGGGGTGACAGTTTGAACTCAAGCCCCCTGGAGCCTCTCCTAACCCACCTTTTGCTCCTGTAAAGGAGGCCCCTTTATCTGTGGAGGATTCGTTCCAGGACCCTCAGAGGATGCCTGGAAGCAAGGACAGTGGTAGCCCGACCCCCCCCCCCCCATAGCCTATGTTTTTCCTGTGCATATGTGCCTAGAACAAAATGTAACTTGTAAATGAGGCGCATGAGGAGGTTAATTACAATATCTGGAACTAGAACAATGACGCCAACATGCTGTATTCAAGTGTGCACTTTCGGGACATTCTTAAGGAAAGTAAGGGTCACTTGCACACCACCTCATTGAGCCTGATGACCAAAGTGGCTAGTGAGTGAGACCGGGGCAGGTAGGGCCAGCAGGGAGGGGCAGGACAGAGGGATGACCCTCGTCCCATGCTGTGGGGAGAGAGGGCTTGTCACACTGCTCACAGCACACCATTGAAAATTTATGGGTTGTTTGCTTCTGGAATTTTCCGTGTAACACTTCAGGCTGTGGCTGGCATGGTTGACTGTGGGTCTCTGACACTTCAGGACGTGATGCTATGGCTGGGGCGGGGGTCGGGGGGAGGCCTGCTGTGGTCTCCCAGCAGTCCATGTGCCCTTGGTAATGCGTTTGCCTCATCCCATCTCGGGGCTGTGTGCATGCTGAGAAGGCTCCGCCCATCCTCGCCCCCAAATTCGATTTTGCCGCTGTCAAGATCAAGTTCAGGTTTATCTCCTCTCCATCCTGCATTTAGCTCAGACCCTAGTGTCCCCTCCCCAGACCCCTCAGCCACCAGTACGTGTGTCCCAGAAGAGCCATCCCCATGTCCTCTGGTGCTTCCAGCCAGCCCTGGTAGGAGTCATGTGACTCATTTGGTATGCATGACAAACTCCCGGAGCCAAGGTGAGCCTCCCGCCAGCCTGCCCCAGGACCTGCAGTCTCTTCTGGCAGTTCTAAGGGAATGCAACTTCAGGGTCCCCCCCCCCCCCGCCCGAGCTGGCTGGAGAAGTACCCGTCCTGCCCACCCAAGGCTGGTGGGGCTAGCAGCAGCACCCTGGGGGAGGGGCACATCTGGGCACGGAGGAGGCATGCGGGCAGCTTTGGAACGTTCTGCTTCGATGCCTCAGTGGGACAACTGCTTGGAGACCTGGGCATGACTCTCAGGGGAGAGGAGGCACTAGGATGTAGGTTTTGGGGTCAGCAGCACAGGTGCAGACATTCAGATGCTGGAAAGGAGTGTCTACCTCCAGGGAGACAACAGAAAGAGGCTTTGGGGGGGGGGGGCTGGCGTTGTGGAACAGCGGGTTAAGCCAACACCTGCAATGCCAGCATTGTATATGGGTGCTGGTTCAAATCCCGGCTGCTCCTCTTCCAATCCAGTTCCCAGCTAGTGCACCTGGGAAAGCAGAGGAAGATGGCCCAGGTGCTTGGGCCCCTGCCACCCACATGGGAGACCCCGATGGGGTTCCAGGCTCCTGGCTTTGGCCTGACCCAGCCCTACCCATTGTGGTCATTTGGGGAGTGAACCAGCAGATGGAAGATTCTCTCTCTCTCTCTTTCTCTCTCTTCCTGCCTTCCAAATAAATACATTTTTAAAAGAGAGACAGAAAGGCTCACGGAACAAAATGGTGACCCCGGAGACAGCCCACATGAGGAGGAGCACACATGGCAGCGCTGGTTTCCCTTGTCTAATCCACAGGCCTTTAGCCTCGGTCACCCTGTGAGCACCGTCCCTGGGCCCACTGACTCCCAGCAGCCCCTTCTCCCCACCTGCTGGGCACGGACTTAATGAAGAACTCGGGAGACAAAATCCCCAGCGGAAGAGCTGGATGTCCGGTTCAAACTTTGCTACATGCATTTCTCAGGCCCTGGCCTGGCGCTTGCAGCTCCTGGGCCTTAAGGGAATTCACATCTGTCCCTAACTGAGTGACAAGAACGTCATTTTTTATCAGGGCTGTGGGGGGTGGGGTGGGGAGGGCTTAGAACTATGCAACTGTGGGACAGAGGCCTGGGCCTGCGCTAGTTAAATTTCCACAGTCTGACTGCCTGTGAGAGCTGAGGGTCACTTGAGGCCGTGGGCCCCACCCAGCCTGTCTGTTGTTTTCACCCGTGACACGCAAAAAGGCACGTGGAGCCAGCAGGCCACCCTGCACCCCGCACCTTGCCTCTGCCTTGTGACTGCTTAATATAGGTCAAACGAAAACAGCTCCCAAAATAGAGCTTCTCTGAGAAGCAGCTGCGGTTGTGAAACGCTCCGCGGAGAGGGAAGAAGTGTGGGTGACAGAGGAGCCGAGTTCTCAGGTGTTACATAACGCTGGCACGCCAATCCGGGCCAAGTCGCTGGCCCGGCCACTGGCCTTTTCCTGCCTGAGAGCCAGGAATCAGCCCAGCACCCGCCATCAAGTTCAGAAGGAAGGCGCTGGCTCCATTCGGGGACAGCAAGGTCACCCCTGAGAGCATCACTCCGGGGAGCTTGTCATGCGTGACTAAGTGGTCACGTGACCCCCACCAGCGCTGGCTGGGAGCCCCTAGGGTCGGGTGACTGACTCCCAGGAGGGGTGGGGGCAGGGCCGAGCAGGGGAGGCGGCTGCTGCACAGCAGAGCCTGAGGGAGCACCAGAGGCAGGAAGAGCTGCCACTGCCCCTCCCCCTCCACTGTTCTCCCAGTGTGATGGGGATGGGGATCCCCAGATTACCTGGTGGAGACTGACAGCGCTGGCTGGGCTGGGAGAAAGACCCACAGCTAGGCTTAGTCCAGTCTGCTGTCTTCCCACGTGTGAAGAAAACAACCTGGCAAACAGAAGAGCAGGATTTATGTATTTTTTAAAAAAATTTGTATTTATTTGAAAAAGTTACAGGGGGTGGGGAGAGAGAGAGAGAGAGGTCTGCCATCCGCTGGTTCTCTCCCCAAATGGCCACAACAGTCAGGGCTGGGCCAAGCCAAAAGCAGGAGCCAGGAGCTTCATCCAGGTCTCCCACATGGGTGCAGAGGCCCAAGCACTTGGGCCATCTTCCACTGCTTTCCCAGGCCATCAGCAAGGAGCTGGATCAGAAGTGGAGCAGCCAGAGCAGTGGGAACCAGCATCCATATGGGACGCTGGTGTCGCAAGTGGCATCTTTGCCCGCTGCGCCACAGCGCGGGCCCCAAGCAGGATTTACTGAATGACAGAAAGAAAGATGTGAGTGTTAGTGCGGGCAACCTCAACAGAGAGCGGTGCCCCCACCCAACCTGGGGTGCTCCTCTCATAGGTTGTAAGGATGCTCAGGGCAGGACCTGGTTTTAGCGGGGTGGAGGTGGGTGTGCACAGTGGTCTCCAGGAAGGTGTCAGGGCATGGAGCATGATGGAGAGTGAGGTGCAGCTGCGCGACACGGATCGGGTGTGCCAGGTCTTCACCCATGCTGAATCGGCGTGGGAGGTGGCAGGGTGGGGCACCGCACGTGGCTGGAGTGTTGGCAGTCCTGAGCTCCGTGTCCTTCCTGTCCCCCCACATCACCAGAAGGGCCCCGGTGGCCGGCATTCCCCTCAGTGGCCTCTTCCTCTGGCTTTTTGTTTTTTAATTCGGCCTCAGCCAGGAGGGGGATTTCCATAATCGAAGATAACCATCTGCTTCCCCACCCACCCTCGTTCATTTCATCAGAGCTGCCAATCAAGGGCGGGGCCTGGCACTGATCCTGCAGAGACAGCCGGGAAGGGGAGCTGGAGCTTGCTGGCCCCTCCCCACCCCAGGGTCTCAGAGTTTAGGAAAGGGGAGGAGCCGAGGAAGCAGGGGCTGGGGCGGGGGCGGGGGGCGGCGAGAGAGATGAGCCCCCCCGCCGGGAGCACTACGTTGGGGCCCGGAGGAGGATCAACGTGGCTTTTCTAAAGAAGCAACTTCTGAGGACTGACGTGAAGGCTAAAAAGGAGCAGCCAGGTCCGGGAAAGAGAGTGAGGGCTGCCGACAGTCCAGACAGAGGAGCAGTCTCGCGCAAAGGCCCAGTGGCCAGACGGAGAGCAGGCAGGCCTCTGTAAGAAACAGCGACTGCGGCGCAAGGGCCAGGTGGCAGACTGAGAAAGGCAGGGCGAGGCGTGAGGCTGATGGGTAATTGGGTGCCGCCTGGTGCAGGTGGCAAAGGGGGCTTCCTCCTGACAGGACTGGAGACTGTGGACTCAGGGGGCTCTCAGAGCACAGCCAGCGGGGAGCGGGGTAGGAGAGCAGCTGTTGGGCCCTGCAGCCGAGCTACAGAGCCAGAAGCTCGGGGCGGGGTCCACCAGTGTTTTCCCTAGACTCTCTGCGGGAGGTGGATGCGCGCTAACATCTGAGCCACCCCCTCCGCCCACCGTCCCCAGTAAGAGACTCTGATGCATGCGTGGGAAGGACCTGAGCAGCTTAGAAAGCTCTCTCTGGTTGCAGGGGGTAGAAATGGTTTGGAGAGGGGCAGGGGGAAGGGGTTGTGGGAGCTCCCGACAGCCAGGGAACAGATGGGGTGGGGCACAGTACCAGGTTCTGTGGGGGGCACAGGTGTAGTCTGCTCTTGCCCCAGGTCCTTGTCCCACACACACAAAAAGGCAAGAAAAGAATGCTAAGTGCACACATTTACACAGGCAGACAGATAGGAATGGAATGTATCTAACAGAGAGAGAACACATTCCCGCGTGAGTGTGGGCTGCCACACAGAGAAGTACCTGTTACGAGTGGGGCAGAGCGTGAACGGGGGAGGAGAGCAAGAACCTCTGGGCAGCACCTGTCGCCGTGGCCTGTGGCAAAGAGAGAGAGAGAGAGAGGGAGAGAGAGAGAGACACCCTCCCACCCCGCCATTGTTGGCCTCTTTGATGAGGTAGGGGTGGTGCTTCTACATGCGTGATAACTACCAGCCAGGAATTTCATGATACCGCCATAAATGCTACATGGAGCCCAACATCCATATTTTCATGGCAATATCCCCCACCCCCTACTTCCTGGTTCTGGATAAAACAGGTGCACACTGGGAAAGGAGGTGCTTTGAGTGACAGGTAGAGGGATGGTGTTATCCAGATTTGCAGGGTCTTCCAGCTCCCTCAGATGTGAACTGGCTGCCTGGTGACACCACAGGCTGAGAAGCATTACTAGGGATACATGGTGATTCTGGAGGGCCCTGGGCACTTCTGCCTTTGCAGGCCTCTTCCTGCACACGCACACACCAACACAATTACATGTAATGCTTGGCAACTGTGTTGGTGTAAGAATGAATTTGCAGGGGGCCGGCGCTGTGGCGCAGTGGGTTAAAGCCCTGGCCTGAAGCGCTGGCATCCCATATGGGCATCAGTTCTAGTCTCGGCTGCTCCTCTTCTGATCCAGCTCTCTGCTAATGGCCTGAGATAGCAGTAGAAGATGGTCCAAGTCCTTGGGCCCCTGCACCCACGTGGGAGACCCAGAAGAAGCTCCTGGCTCCTGGCTTTGGATTGGTGTAGCTCTGGCTGTTATGGCCATCTGGGGAGTGAACCAGCAGATGGAAGACCTGTCTCTCTGTCTCTACCTCTCTCTGTAACTCTGTCTTTCAAGTAAATAAAATTAATCTTAAAAAAAAAAAAAAGAATGAATTTGCAGGGCTGGCTGTGGCACAGCAAGTTAAAGCCCCAGCTTACATGTAGCACCAGCATCCCATATGGGCGCCGGTTCGAGTCCCGGCGGCTCTACTTCTGATCCAGCTCTCTGCTGTGGCCTGGGAAAGCAGTAGAAGATGGCCCAAGTGCTTGGGCCCCTGCACCTGCGTGGGAGATCTGGAAGAAGCTCCTGGCTTCCGATCAGCTCAGCTCTGGGCGTTGCAGTCATTTGGGGAGTGAACCAGCAGAATAGAAGACCTCTCTGGCTCTTGCTCTTTAACTATCTTTCAAATAAATAAAATAATTCTTTAAAAAAAAAGAATGAATTTGCTTCAGACTGGATTACTTTTGTTTTTTGCTTCTGATTTTAAAAGAAATGGAGCTGGGGGGGGAGTGGCACTGTGGCATAGCGGATAAAGCCACTGTCTGCAACGTCCGCATCCCATATGGGTGCTGGTTTGAGTCCCGGCTGCTCCACTTCTGATCCAGCTCCCTGCTAGTGCCCCTGGAAACCAGCAGATGACCCTAGAGCTTGGTCCCTGCCACCCACATGGGAGACAGGGATGGAGTTTCTGGCTCCTGGCTTCAACCCAGACCAGCCCCAGTCATTGCAGCCATTTGGGGAGTGAACCAGCTAAGAGAAGACCTCTCTCTCTTTGCCCATCAAATAAATCAATAAATACATTTTTTTTTGACAGGCAGAGTTAGACAGTGAGAGAGAGAGAAAGGTCTTCCTTCTGTTGGTTCACCCCCCAAATGGCTGCTATGGCCGGCACGCTGCACCGATCCAAAGCCAGGAGCCAGGTGCTTCCTTCTGGTCTCCCATGCAGGTACGGGCTCAAGGACTTGGGCCATCCTCCACTGCCCTCCTGGGCCACAGCAGAGAGCTGGACTGGAAGAGGAGCAACCAGGACAGAATCCGGTGCCCCAACCGGGACTAGAACCTGGGGTGCTGATGCTGCAGGCGTAGGATTAGCCAAGTGAGCCATGGCACCAGCCTCAATAAATATTTTTTAAAAGTTAAATAAATGGGCCGGCGCCGCGGCTCACTAGGCTAATCCTCCGCCTAGCGGCGCCGGCACACCGGGTTCTAGTCCCGGTCGGGGCGCCGGATTCTGTCCCAGTTGCCCCTCTTCCAGGCCAGCCCTCTGCTGTGGCCAGGGAGTGCAGTGGAGGATGGCCCAGGTGCTTGGGCCCTGCACCCCATGGGAGACCAGGAAAAGCACCTGGCTCCTGGCTCCTGCCATCGGATCAGCGTGGTGCGCCGGCCGCAGCGCGCTGGCCGCGGCGGCCATTGGAGGGTGAACCAACGGCAAAGGAAGACCTTTCTCTCTGTCTCTCTCTCTCACTATCCACTCTGCCTGTCAAAAATTTAAAAAAAAAAAAGTTAAATAAATGGTAAGATTCTGTGGGCTCTTGGGTATATTCTGAGGTCTGAGCGCTGTGCCTAGAGCAGAGGTGGCACTGAACAGTCAGGCAATAGACTGAACAGGCATGGCCTTGACTGCGTGCTGCCACCAAGGGGAGGGTTCCTCATGGCTGGTGCCCAGCATCTGGGCGGACCCCTGAAACTCAGAGTATAGGAAGAGGAGCAGACAGGTTAGAGTCTCAGGTGCATAAGGAGTGTCCAAGAGGAGTGGCCTGGGGTACAGGTGCTCAGGCATTGTGGTTAAGGGGTTGCGGGAGCAAGGAAACCTTGAGGTTGCCCTGGAGGAAGGCAAGAAGTGCCTAGGGTCAGTTCCAGCGTCTGCTAATGTGCACCCTGGGAGGCAGCCGCTGATGGAGCTGGAACTTGAGTCTGTGCCACACACATGGGAAACCCAAATGGAGCTCCAGGCTCCTGGCTTTGGCCTGGCTCAGCTCTACGTGTGACAGGTATTTGGAGGGTGGGTCAGCTGATGGAAGATTTCTCTGTCTCTCTGCCTCTCAATAAAAAATGAAAATAAAAATTTCAAAAATAAAAATAAATAAAAGAAGCAAGGGAGGACAGAGGAAGAAGAACCAAAGCTGTTGCCTGTGATGGTTCGAATCCCCACTGCTCCACTTGCAATCTGGCTCCATGCTGATGAGGTTGGTAAAGCAGCGCCAAGATGGCCAAAGCGCTTGGGTTCTTGCATCCATGTGGGAGACCCGGAAGAGGCTCTTGGCTCCTGGTTTAGGTCTGACCTAGCCCCAGTGCTAGTGACCATTTTGGGAGTGAACCAGTGGATGGAAGATCTCTATCTCTGTCTCTCCCTTTGCCTTTCAGACAAATAAATAAATCTTTAAAAAACAAAAAAAAGAGCCCAGCCAGGGAGGCACAAGGACACCAGCAGTGCAGGGTGAACCAAAGCCAGTGAGACCTGGAGGGTGCGTGGTGAACAGTGTCAGGTGCTACAGAGGAGCACAGCAAAGGGGCAGAGGGACGCAGCCTCGGGATGGAGTTGCCTTGGCCCTTCAGGTAGGGTGGAGACGCAGAAGTGGATCTGCAGAGCCGGGGCAGGTGGGTGTAGGTTCCTCTTCCAAGAGATTGGAGCTGGCGCTGCGGCTCACTAGGCTAATCCTCCGCCTTGTGGCGTCGGCACACCGGGTTCTAGTCCGGTCAGGGCGCCGGATTCTGTCCCGGTTGCCCCTCTTCCAGGCCAGCTCTCTGCTGTGGCCAGGGAGTGCAGTGGAGGATGGCCCAAGTGCTTGGGCTCCTGGACCCCATGGGAGACCAGGAGGAAGCACCTGGCTCCTGCCATCGGATCAGCGCAGTGCGCCGGCCACAGCGCGCCGGCCGCGACGGCCATTGGAGGGTGAAGCAACGGCAAAGGAAGACCTTTCTCTCTGTCTCTCTCTCTCACTGTCCACTCTGCCTGTCAAAAAAAAAAAAAAAAAAAAAAAAAAAAAAAAGATTGGCGCGGTGTTTAATGGGGTCCTCAGGGCACCCTCTAGGGTGTCTCACATTGGCTCCTTGGGAGACAGAGGCTGCGATGGAGGTTTGCAGGCAGGGAGTTTCTTGGAGTTTCTCCAAGGGCTGGGGAAACCTGATGGGACCAGAGGCCACATCGACCTGAGAAGCAGAGACCGAGGAAGCCGATTTCGTGGGGCAGGGGAGCTGTGGGCCCTGGGACGGCCTTCAGAACTGGCCCAGAATCAGGGCAACAGGGCCGGGCCTCCCCAACCCAGGCACTCATCACACCTTCCTATGTTCTGTGTCTCCTGATGCTTTGACTCCTGGGGCCAGGCTGATCCTGGGAGGCTGCCCCTCCCAGGGCTGGCTAATTCTTGGAGACAGCAAGTTCACGCCTTTCATACACAGAGCCACCAGTCTAGACCCCTGCCCTTCTATGGCCTCTTGTATTGGGTGTTGGACAGTGTCCACGTGCCATAACCATCTCAGGGGCAGGTATGGACAACAAAGCCCCAACACCCCAGAGCACACTGAAGTGATTCCAACCGGCCCGTCCTAAGCCTGCTCACTCTGCCTCACCTTCCCTTTCTAGCGGAAACCCCAAGACGGGCTGTTGGCCACCTGTCCACCTCCCTTGCTTATTTTCATTTGCTTTTATTTGAAAGGCAAAGAGAGAGAGAGAGAGAGAGAGAGAGAGATCATCCATCTGCTGGGTCTCTCTCCAAAAGCCTGCTACACCCAGGGCTGGGCCGGGGGAAGCTAGGAGCCTAGAACTCGATGTGGGTCTCCCACATGGGCGACACAGGATCAGTATCTGATGCATCAGCTGCTGCCTCGCCTGGCCAGCCCTGGTGCTTCCCTGTGGGGCCCTGTTTCTAGGGACGTGTCAGTATGAAACTTCTTCCTGGGGCCTGGTGCTGTGGCACAGTGGGTTAATCCTCCACCTGCGGTGCCAGCATCCCATATGGACGCTGGTTCGTGTCCTGGCTGCTCCTCTTCCAGTCCAGCTCTCTGCTATGGCCTGGGAAGGCAGTGGAGGATGGCCCAAGTCCTTGGGCCCCTGCATCCGCGTGGGAGACCCAGAGGAAGCTCCTGGCTCCTGGCTTCAGATCAGTGCAGCTCTGGCCATTGCGGTCATCTGGGGAGTGAACCAGCTGATGGAAGACCTCTCTCTCTCTCTCTCTGCCTCTGCCTCTGCCTCTCTCTGTGTAACTGACTTTCAAATAAATACATAAATAAATCTTAAAAAAAAGTATCCTTGTATTTAAGTGCTGGTCAAAAGAAACAAGTTGAAAGGTGGGGATCGTAGACACAGAAAGGGAGCTGAGGGAGGGCAGAGGCAGAGAGATGCACCTTGCACTGTGGAGGGAGGGCTTCGCCGCTCTGCTGGGAAGAAAGTGGAGAAACGCAGGTGGTTCTTGTCTCCCAGCGGCTGTGTTTTGTGTTTTCTGCGAGGGTGGGGAGGCATGCAGTTATTCCTGGAGAATGGGAGAGAAAGGAGGCACTGGACACTGGTAAGGCTAACATGCGATGTGGAGGACCCAGCTGGGGGCGACTGGCAGCCGTCCGTGGAGTCAGGTGCTTTCCCGGCGGCCTGGGTGTGGGGACAGATAAGGCTGGATTTCTTGGGGGTCATAGTGCTGTCAGGCACTGCTGTGGAAACACAGCTGGGCAAAGGTCTAGGTCAGGCTGAAGCCAGGAGTCAGAAACTCCAGACTGGTCTCCCATGTGGGCGGCAGGGGGCACCTTCCGCTGCCTTCCCAGGCTCGTTAGCAGGTGCATTCGCAGGGAGCTGGACCTGAGGCAGAGCAGCTGGGACTGGAACCAGCACTCAGATTTGGGATGCTGGCATCAACAAGCAGCGGTTTAATTCGCTCTACCACAACACCCAGCCCCAAAAATCTTCAAAGAAACAGGTGGGCTGGCAATGTTAGCTCGCTGAAGGACACTGCGGCCATGTAGGGAGATTCCCCCTGTTTCTTCCCTCTCTTCTCTGCATCTCATACCTGTTGTTCTTCCAGCCTATTTGATTATTTAAGATCTTTTGATTTATGAGAGCAAAATAGGTTTATTTTAGAACACTTTGAAAGAAAAGAATGAAGATGCAAACAAAAGCCAAACTGCAACCCTCTACTTCTCAAAAATACTCACTCGTAGCTCCATCACCCAAAAGCAACTCCTGTATATATCTTGATTTTAGTTCATCCAGGATTTAAATATCATCCTCTTGAGATCCTATCCTACATAGAATTCTTTTAGGATGCTTCCGCCTTAAACAGCAGAAATGTTCTCTCATAGTTCTGAAGGCCGGAAGTCCAAGGTTAAGTTGACTGGGTTTCTCCTGAGGTCTCTCATGGAATAGCCACCTACTCACTTGTGTGTTTTTTTTTTTTTTTTTGTCAGGCAGAGTGGACAGTGAGAGAGAGAGACAGAGAGAAAGGTCTTCCTTTGCTGTTGGTTCACCCTCCAATGGCCGCCGCAGCCGGCACGCTGTGGCCGGTGCATCGCACTGATCCGATGGCAGGAGTCAGGTGCTTATCCTGGTCTCCCATGTGAGTGCAGGGCCCAAGTACTTGGGCCATCCTCCACTGCACTCCCTGGCCACAGCAGAGAGCTGGCCTGGAAGAGGGGCAACCGGGACAGAATCCGGCGCCCCGACCGGGACTAGAACCCGGTGTGCCGGCGCCGCAAGGCGGAGGATTAGCCTAGTGAGCCGCGGCGCCGGCCTGCCACCTCCTCACTTGTATCCTCCATGGTCCTTTGTGCACACATCCCCAGTGTGTCCTATTTTTTAAATTAAATTATCTGTTTGCAACATTCAGTGTTATTAAATTTAACAAATACATAAAAGCAGAGACCACATAAAATCAATCAGATTGTAATTTTACAACCCACGATGCTGATATGGTAGAACTAGCTAAAATTTAGGAAAGTTGGAACTCCTGAAACCTGCATAGTTATGTTGTTCCTTTAAATGTTGATTTGATACGCCTACCTTCCCAGGATGCACCTGTACCACCCCTTCCTTATAAAAACAAGTAGAAGAGGGCGGTAACTCCTTTCCTCCCTGGCCCTGCTTGGGAGTGTCGGTCTGATTTTCTCTTTCTGCCACAGACCTCCCTTGGAGTTACTGCCTCCGGTCTTTCTCTCTCCACCATGGAACAGTGTGCACTTTTCCGCCATGGAGCTTGGAGGGACCTTCCTGATTATAGTTACCTTTTACCATTTCTTCTCTTTCGCTAATTTACAGGCAATTCTTTGGGTTTTTCTCTGTTTGGGGTGGCCCACGCTTGCACCTCAATGTGTGTTCCTTCCCTCACTGCCAAATAAACTCTGTTCCTATTTGCACACGATGCCAATATCCACTTAGTATTTCTGTCTCTGTGGGAGACAAGAACCTGGATCAAAAACTAATATGTTCAGGAGCCAGTGTTGTGGCATAGCTGGTAAAGCCGCTGCCTACCACACCGGCAACCCATTTGGGTGATGATTTGTGTCCCGGCTGCTCCACTTCTGATCAACAACTCACACCTGGGAAAGCAGTGGACGCTCCCTGCACCCACATGGAAGACCCAGATGAAGCTCCCAGCCAGGCTATTGTGGCCATTTGGGGAGTGAACCAATGCGTGGAAGATATCTCTCTTCCTCTCTCAAATTAAAAAAAAAAAAATCTATATATTCATTGCCCACATCAATAGCTCTGGCTTGTGTTTTTTTTCTTTTGTTTTTAAGAATGAGTGTCTTATTATTGATGTGGTTTTGTGCTCATTTTGCTTGGTTTTGTGTTCTGCGAGATGTCTTCTGGGTGCACTCCTACTACTACATCCTCTGGCCTGAAGTCGGCCCTGGGAGGTGACTTCAGAGCAACCTGGTCCTCTGACTTCCAGTGGGGCCTGGCCAAGGGGAAACCCTGCAGACAGAACAGAGGTGAGAGGGCAGACAGGGTATACAGATTAGCCCGACTTTTATGACTGCAACAAAACACCTGGGCCAACCATTGTTGTCAGGAAATAAAGTTCATTTAGCTCACAATTCTGAAAGTTCAAGTCCAAGATTGAGTGGTCCCATTGACTTGGCCTCTAAGGAGAATGGTGGATGGCAATGGTCACCTGGTAACTCAGGAAGCAGAGACAGAATGGGCCCAACCCAGGCTTTTATATCAGACCCGCCTGTGAGACCCGCTGTCCCAGGGCCAGCCCCCAGTGACCGACCTAAAGGCCTTCTCCTAAGTTCACTGTCTAAACTCCGTAAGTGGAGTGTCTCTTACCTTCTTAGTGCCAGCAACATATGGTTTCGGGGCTTACGTGTTTGCATGACTCTGGGAGCCAGGCCGTATTCAAACCACAGCATCCGACCCCTGAGTCCCCAGAACGCATGTCTTTCTCATAAACAATAGAGGAACATTGCACCCCCGTGAGTTTCACAGTCCTACCTCAGTCCTGCATTAACAAAAAGTCAAAGTCTTGTCTGAGACACAAGGCCAAAAAGAAGTCACCTACTTCCAAGACACGATGGCAGGACAGGCCACTGCAGGCCTTTATAACAATGACCTTCCAAGGGCAAAGCCCCAGTGTCCTAAGCCCACCACCTCAACACCGCAGTTGGGTTAAGGATCTACTGTCTCAGTGTCATCAACTTATGATTTGGGCTTTCAACCACTGCATGAGTTTAAGGGCCAAGTCCTATCAAACCATAGCAGTATCCATCTCAGGCAGCTTCTCTGTGAGGTCACCTCGGGCTGCCCCTGGTCACTGCTCCTCTCTAGGACACAACTTCTTTGCAGAATTCTCCAGCCAGATTCTTGTAATAACTTCTTCCCCCAGGGCCAAGACTGGCAGGGGATGAGTGGGGTGCCTAGAGCACAGACATTTAGGGAGGCACTGGCTGTTGCCTGCATCCTAGGTGTTCATTCACCTCACCCTAGACCTGGCCCTGCCCTTGAGGCCTGGGGGCATTGCACTAACCACCAGCCCAGTTTAATGGACTACATTTCAGGTATCCCATGCACCCTACCCTCACCATTGATCTCTGCTCAGCGGATCCCAGGCTGAGTGTGCCATGAAGTTCCTCCTGAGACTGACTGCTATAGTGTAGACATGTTTCTCCATCATGAAGTATTTTTTAAAAGATTTTATTATTTATTTGAGAGGTAGAGTTACAGACAGTGAGAGAGAGAGAGAGACAGAGAGAAAGGTCTTCCATCTGCTAGTTCACTCCCCAGATGGCAGCAATGGCTAGAGCTGCGCTGATCCGAAGCCAGGAGCCAGGAGCTTCCTCTGCATCTCCCACGCAGGTGCAGGGGCCCAAGGGCTTGGGTCATCTTCTACTGCTTTCCCAGGCCATAGCAGAGAGCTGGATTGGAAGAGGAGCAGCCAGGACTAGAACTGGTGTCCATATGGGATGCTGGCGCTGCAGGTGGAGGATTAACCCACTGTGCCATGGCACCGGCCCCTACAAAGTATTTTTTTACATTATTAATGGTGTAGGCCATGCTTGGATGGCGCCTTTGTAGCCAATGTTAAGTGGTGGGTTTTTAAGAGGTGAGCAGGTCATGAAGACTCCTCCCTTCAAGAAGGGGATTAACACCCTTATCAAAGAGCTTTCCGCTCTCTCGCTCTTCTGCCTTCCTCCACGTGAGGACAGTGTTGCCCCCTCCCAGGGATGTGGCAACAAGGCGCCATCTTGAAAGCAGAGAGCATCCCTCACCAGACAACCAAATCTGCTGGCACCAGGACCTCGGGCTTTACAGCTTCCAGAACGGTGGAAAAATAAACTCCCACTCTTTATTTTTTAAAATAAAAGATTTATTTATTTGAAAGTCAGAGGAGAGGCAGAGAGAGTGAGGTCTTCCATCCGATGGGTCACACAGCCAGAACTGCGCTGATCCGAAGCCAGGAGCCAGGAGCTTCTCCCAGGTCTCCCAGGTGGGTGCAGGGGCCCAAGCACTTGGGCCACCTTCTACTGCTTTCCCAGGCCACAGCAGAGAAGTGGATTGGAAGAGGAGCAACCGGGACTGAACCGGCGCCCATATGGGATGCTGGCACTACAGGACAGGGCGTTAACCACTGCACCACAGCACCGGTCTCAATTTCCACTCTTTGTACTTTTTTTTTTTTTTTTTTTTGGACAGGCAGAGTTAGAGAGAAAGAAAGAGAGAGAGATCTTCTTTCCCCTAAATGGCTGCTACAGCCGGCGCGCTGCGCCCATCCGAAGCCAGGAGCCAGGCGCTTCCTCCTGGTCTCCATGCGGGTGCAGGGGCCCAAGGACTTGGGCCATCTTCCACTGCCTTCCCGGGCCACAGTAGAGAGCTGGATTGGAAGAGGAGCAACTGGGACAGAACCGGCGCCCCACTAGGGACTAGAACCTGGGGTACTGTTGCCGCTGGCGGAGGATTAGCCTAGTGAGCCGTGGTGCCAGCCTCCACTTTTTATACATTAACCATCACACATAGACTGAGACAGTGTATTTCCTAAGCTCTAACAGTGCATCTATTTCTCTATTAGGTGTATATGGTTTCTAAATTGTTACTATTAAAAATATGATTATAAACACTTGGATATTTCCACAGGGTAAATTTCTAGTAGAATTTCTGGGTTAAATTGTACAAACATTTTTAAGGCTTTGGATAGGCGTTATGTATCAAAATGTACCTAGACTCTATCTGCATTCTCCTGAGATTGATCATTGTTTGAGTCATGGTTTTTTTTTCTCTTTTGTGAAGTGCTTGATCGTGACCTTGACCCACTTTTCAAGTGGAATGCTGGTTTTTTTCTTACCCATAATGGCCCTTTTTATACACTAATCATTAGTCATTTGTTGTCAATGTTATATCCTAGTTTGTTGTTTGACTTTCATACTATTTTTTGGCATTTGGTAATTTCAGATTTTTTATCTCTTAAAAGATACCATTTTTGTTTTTGGTGTCTTGCGTGCTTTTGCTCTCATTACATTATTCTTAGTCTCTTACAGTTTAATATTTCATGTTTAACTGTTTGAGTTATCTGGAATTTTTTTCCTGAATAGCTAATTGTCCTAACATCGTTGCTTCTGCCAGTTCAACTCCACTTGTCATGTATTAAATATTTACTCACTCTTGGGCTTGTTCCTGGACTTACAATTCTGTCTCATTGAGTTGTTTGTTCTGGTGACAGACTACAATGTTGTGATTGTTGTAGCTTTATAGGAACTGAAATATTAATAGGCACGCTCTTCTCCCCATACCCCATTACTTTTCTTATTCAAAAGATTTATTGCCTGTTTTGCTACACTGATTTTTTACAAATGAAGTTTTGGCTTATTTTGTAAAGTTACACTAAAAACTCCAAATTTTGATAGGCATTATTTCATACTTATAAACTCATTTCAACATATTAAATCTTCGGAACTAGATAGATGGGGAGCTCCATTAACTCAATTTTTTTTTTAAAAATTAAGACTCTATTAGACTTTATTAAATTTTTCATGTTTGAGATTTAATGTACATCTTAAGACAAAACTTCCTATTTTAAGTCAATTAAGATCTGTTTTATAGTTGTCTAGATATTTTCTTAAATTTATTTTCACTTGTTGCAAAATGCACAAAACACAAAATTTACAATTTTAACCGTTTTGAATGTGTGGTTCAGATATTAAGCCCATTCCCAGTCTTGTGCACCATCACCATCACCCGTCTCCAGACCGTTTTTCTCTTGCAAAACAAATTCCACACCTAATCATTACACACTTTCGGGGGTCTGCACTGTGGCGCCGCAGGTTGAACCACCACCTGTAAGGCCAGCACCCCATATGACCACCTGTTCAGGTCCCAGCTGCTCCAATCCAGCTCCCTGCTAATGTGCCTGGGAAGGCAGCGGAAGATGGCCCAAGTGCTTGGCCCCTGCCACCCACACGAGAGACCCTGATCTAGTTCCTGGCCCAACCTGGGCTTTTGTGGCCATTTGGGGAGTGAATCAGTAGATGGAAGACCTCTCTATCTCCCCCACCTACCGCCCCCTAACTCTGCCTTTCATATACATACATACATACATACAAACTCAATCATGCACTCTCCATTCCCCCCTCCCCTCAGCCCAGGGCCACTACCATCACCTTTTTGGAGTCCCAGCTCCACTAGCAATTCCAGCTTGCTGCTAATGCACACGCCAAGAGGCAGCAGGTGATGACATTGGGTGCCTGCTACCTACGTGGCAGACCCCAGCTGAGTTCCAGGCTCTTGGTTTTGGCTGTTGCCAGCACCTGGGGAGTGAACCAGCAGAGGGGATCTCTCCCCGCCCCAACCTCTCTGTCTCTCTTTTAGCCTTTCAAAGAAATGGAAAAAAAAAAAAGGAAATAAAAATTTAGACAAAATAAAACTGTATTGACATAAAGGCAATATAAATCAAAAGAATAGAGAAGAGAACCCAGAATTAAACCCTTGTATAAATGCTCAAATGATTTTTAACAAGGTTGCGAGGACCAGTCAGTGAAGAAAAGATAGTGCTGGGGACACTGTATATCCACCTGCCAAAGAGTGAGTGGAATCTCACAGAATACCTCAGAATGAACTCAAAACACATTAAATCCGTGAGTTACAACACATAGGAGAGAGGCTGACACTGTGGCATAGCAGGTCCTGTGGGGCCAGCATCCCATGCAGGCTCCAGTTCAAGTCCTGGCTGCTCCACTTCCGATCCAGCTCTCTGCTGTGGCCTGGGAAAGCAGTAGAAAATGGCCCAAGTCCTTGGACCCCTGCACCCATGTGGGAGACCGGGAAGAAGCTCCTGGCTTTGGATTGGCCCAGCTCTGGCCTTTGCAACCATTTAGGGAGTGAACCAGCAGATGGAAGACCTCTCTGTCTCTCTGCCTCTGCCTCTCTGTAACTCTGCCTTTCAAATAATTAATAAATAAATCTTAAAAAAAGGAAAATGTAGACCGGCACTGCAGTTCACTAGGCTAATCCTCTGCCTGCAGCACTGGCACCCCAGGTTCTAATCCCGTTTGGGGTGCCGGATTCTGTCCTGGTTGCTCCTCTTCCAGTCCAGCTCTCTGTTGTGGCCCGGGAAAGCAGTGGAGGATGGCCCAAATGCTTGGGCGCCTGAACCAGCATGGGAGACCAGGAGGAAGCACCTGGCTCCTGGCTTCGGATTGGCGCAGCACGCTGGCCATAGTGGCCATTTGGGGGTAAACTGATGGAAGGAAGACATTTCTCTGTCTGTCTCTGTCTCTCTCTCTCTCTCTTTCTCACTGTCTAATTCTGCCTGTCAAAAAAAAAAAAAATTATAAGGCCAGCACCACAGTTCACTAGGCTAATCCTCCATCTGCGGCATCAGCACCCTGGGTTCTAGTCCCAGTTAGGGTGCTGGATTCTGTCCCAGTTGCTCCTCTTCCAGCCCAGCTCTCTGCTGTGGCCCAGGAGTGCAGTGGAGGATGGCCCAAGTGCTTGGGCCCTGCACCCGCATGGGAGACCAGGAGAAGCACCTGGCTCCTGGCTTCAGATCAGCGCAGTGCGCCGGCCATAGTGGCCATTTGTGGGGTGAACCAATGGAAGGAAGACCTTTCTCTCTGTCTCTCTCTCACTAACTCTGCCTGTCAAAAAAAAAAAAAAAAATGCTAGTTCAGATGCCCACATCACATATCAGAATGCCTGGGTTCAAGTTCCATTTGCACTCCCATTTCCGAATTTTGGCTAATGTGCATCCTGGGAGGAGTAGTGATGGCTCAAGCAGTTAGGTCCCTGCCCTCATATGGGAGACTGGCATTGCTCAGGTTCCCAACTTTGGCCTGGCCCCATCTTGAGGCTGTTGCAGGCCTTTAGGGAGTGAACCAGCAGATGGCAGCTCTCTGTCTCTTCTTTCTCTTTGCCTCTCAGCTAAATAAATATTTGTTTTAAAAAAATTAAAGGGTGAACAAAAAACTTGAATATATATTTCCTCCAAAGATCTGCAAATGGCAAGTAAGCACATGAAAAGATGTTCAGCATCACTAATCATTAAAGAAAAGACATCAAAGCCACAGTGAGACACAAATTTATTTATTTATTTATTTTTCTGGCTGATTTTTTTTAACTTTTATTTAGTAAATATAAATTTCCAAAGTACAGTTTATGGATTACAATGGCTTCCCCTCCCCAATAATTTCCCTCCCACTCGCACCCCTCCCATCTCCTGCTCCATCTCCCATTCCATTCACATCAAGATTCATTTTCAATTATCTTTATATACAGAAGATCGATTTAGTATATATTAAGTAAAGATTTCATCAGTTTGCACCCACACAGAAACACAAAGTGTAAAATACTGTTTCAGTACTAGTTATAGCAATACTTCACATTGGACAACACATTAAGGACAGTTCCCACATGAGAAGTAAGTACACAGTGACTCCTGTTGTTGACTTAACAATTTGACACTCTTGTTTATGGCATCAGTAATCTCCCCAGGCTCTAGTCATGAGTTGCCAAGGCTGTGGAAGCCTTTTGAGTTCGCCGACTTCGATCTTATTCCGACAGGGTCATAGTCAAAGTGGAAGTTCTCTCCTCCCTTCAGAGAAAGGTACCTCCTACTTTGATGGCCCTGTTCTTTCCACTGGGATCTCACTTGCAGAGATCTTTCATTTAGGTCTTTTTTTTTTTTTTTGGCCAGAGTGTCTTGGCTTTCCATGCCTAAAATATTCTCATGGGCTTTTCAGCTGGATCCGAATGCCTTTAGGACTGATTCTGAGGCCAGAGTGCTATTTAGGACATCTGCCGTTCTATGAGTCTGCTGTGTATCCTGCTTCCCATGTTGGATCATTGAGATGCAACTTTATACCCATTAGGATGGCTACAGTTTTGGTAAGGATATGGAGACATTGGAATCCTGTGAGCTGCTGGTGGGGATATAAAATGCTGTGGAAAACTGTATGGTGATTCTTCAAAAAAAATCACCATATGATTCAACAATTCCACTTCTGGGTATGCACCTAAAATAATTGAAAGCAGAATCTTGAACATATTCTTGCTTCCATTTCATGTCAGTATTATTAACTATAACCAATGTGGAAGCAATGAAAATGTTCAACAAATGAATGGATAAACAAAATGTGGCTTATACATACAATCAAATATTATTTCTTTTTTAAGCAAATAAATATTTTTATTAGGTTAATTAGCACATGATAAAATTTGCCCTTTTATTTAAGGTGTTTTTTAAAGAAAGCTTTTATTTAATAAATATAAA
Source organism: Oryctolagus cuniculus (assembly GCF_964237555.1). NCBI lineage: Eukaryota > Metazoa > Chordata > Mammalia > Lagomorpha > Leporidae > Oryctolagus > Oryctolagus cuniculus. The sequence goes on from NC_091439.1 coordinate 392,954, forward strand.
CTTCATAAGTACAGCTTCTGGAATATAGCAGTTCTTTTCCCCATACCCGCCCTCCCATCCCCACTCCCGTCCCACCTCCTACTCCCTCTCCCATCCCATTCTTAATTAAGTTTCATTTTTAATTAACTTTATATACGGAAGTTCAACTCTATACTAAGTAAAGATTTCAACAGTTTGAACACACACAGACACACAAAGTATAAAGTACTGTTAGAAGTTTTACTGTTAATTCTCATAGTACAACCCATTGAGGACAGAGGTCCTGCACGGGGAGTTAGTGCACAGTGAATCCTGTTGTTAATTTAACAATTAACACTCTTATTTATGATGTCAGTGATCACCCAAGGCTCTTGTCATGAGCTGCCAAGGCTATAGAAGCCTTTTGAGTCCACAAACTCCGTCATTATTTAGACAAGGCCATAAGCAAAGTGGAATTTCACTCCTCGCTTCAGAGAAAGGTACCTGTTTCTTTGTTGGTCCCTTCTTTCCACTAGGATCTCTCTCACGAGATCTTCCATGCAGGCCATTTTTTGCTACAGTGTCTTGGCTTTCCATGCCTGAAATGCTCTCATGAACTTTTTTTGCCAGATCCGAATGCTTTAAGGGCTGATTCTGAGGCCAGAGTGCTGTTTAGGGCTTTTGTCATTCCATGAGTCTGCTGTGTAGCCTGCTTCCCATGTTAGATCATTCTCTGCTCTTTAATTCTATCTATTGTTATTAGTAGATACATGGTTTTATTTATGTGATCCCTCTGACACTTATTCCTATCTTTATGATCAGTTATGCACTTAAAATGATCACTTTAGTAATGGCATTAGGACCTGTCAACTTAATGGGATTTAGAGTCTTACAGCAAGTTTTTAGCTTTACCCTTAGGTGTAAGTCCATGAGAACCTATGCCGAACTGTACATCTCCTCCCTCTCTTATTCCCACTCTTATTCTTTTTTTTACAGGGATCAATTTTCAATTGGATTTAAACACCTAAGAACAATTCTGTGTTAAGTAAAGAGTTCAACCAATGGTAAGTAGAAAAAGAAAATAGTAAAAAGAATAAAATAATAATCTGTTCCTCGACAGTCAGGACAAGGGCTGATCAAGTCATTGCTGCTCCTAGTGTCAGTTTCACTTCTACAGGTTTCCTTTTAGGTACTCAGTTAGTTGTCACTGATCAGGGAGAATATATGATATTTGTCCCTTTGGGACTGGTTTATTTTATGAAGTATGATTTCCAGATTCCTCCATTTTGTTAAAAATGACCAGATTTTTTTTTTTTTACTGCTGTGTGGTATTCCATAGAGTACATATTCCATAATTTATTTATCCAGTCTTCTGTTGATGGCATTAAGGTTGATTCCATGTCTTAGCTATTGTGAGTTCAGCTGCAAAAAACATGGAGGCGCAGACAGCTCTTTCATTTGCCAGTTGAATTTCCTTTGGGTAGATTCTGAGGAGTGCGATGGCTGGGTTGTATGGTAGGACTATATTCAGATTTCTGAGGTATCTCCAAACTCTTCCATAGTGGCTTTACCAGTTTGCATTCCCACCAACAGTGGATTAGGGTACCTTTTTCCCCACATCCTCACCAGCATCTGTTGTTAGTTGATTTCTGTATGAAAGCCATTCTAACCGGGGTGAAGTGAAACCTCACTGTGATTTTGATTTGCGTTTCCCTGATAGCTAGTGATCCTGAACATTTTTTCATGTGTCTGTTGGCCATTTGGATTTCCTCTTTTGAAAAATGTCTGTATAATTCCTTGGTCCATCTCTTATCCGTGTTGTTTGTTTTGTTGTGGTGGAGTTTCTTGATCTCTTTGTAGATTCTGGTTACTAATCCATTATCAGTTGCATAGTTTACAAATATTTTCTACCATTCTGTTGGTTGCCTCTTCATTTTCCTGACCGTTTCTTTTGCAGTACAGAAATTTCTCAATTTGATGTAACCACAGTTGTCAATTTTGGCTTTGGCTGCCTGTGCCTCTGGGGTCTTTTCCAAGAAGTCTTTGCCTGTGCCAATATCTTGCAGGGTTCCCCAATGTTCTCTAATAATTTGATGGTGTTGGGTTGTAGATTTAGATCTTTAATCCATGTTGAGTGGATTTTTGTGTAAGGTGAATGGTAGGGGTCTTGCTTCATACTTCTGCATGTGGAAATCCAGTTTTCCCAGCACAATTTGTTGAATAGACTGTCCTTGCTCTGGGGATTGTTTTTAGTTTTTTGATCAAATATAAGTTGGTTGTAGATGTTTGGATTGATTTCTGGTGTTTCTATTTTGTTCCACCGGTCTATCCATCTGTTTTGTACCAGTACCAGGCTGTTTTTTTTAAAACTGCCCTGTAATATGTTTTGAAAACTGGTATTGTGATGCCTCTGGCTCTGTTTTTGTTGTATAAGATTGCTTTAACTATTTGGTGTCTCCTGTGTCTCCATGTGAATTTCAGCATCACTTTTTCTAGATCTGAGAAGAACGTCTTTGGTATTTTGATTGGTATTGCATTCAATCTATAAATTACTTTTGGAAGAATAGACATTTTGATGATATTTATTCTTCTAATTCATGAACATGGAAGATTTTTTTCCTTTTTTGTATCTTCTATTTCTTTAATGTTTTGTAATTCTCATCATAGAGATCTTTGACATCCTTGGTTCAGTTTATTCCAAGGTATTTGATATTTTTGGTAGCTATTGTGAATGGGATTGATCTTAGAAGTTCTCTCTCATCTGTGGCATTGTCTAAGTATGCAAAGGCTATTGGTTTCTGTATATTTTATATCCTGCTACTTTACCAAACTCTTTTATGAGTTCCAATAGTCTCCTAGTAGAGTTCTTTGGATCCCCTAAATAAAGAATCATATCATCTACAAAGAGGGATAGTTTGACTTCCTCCTTCCCAATTTGCATCCCTTTGATTTATTTTCTTGCCTAATGGTTCTGGCTAAAACTTCCAGAATTATATTGAATAACAATGGTGAGAGTGGGCATCCCTGTCTGGTACCAGATCTCAGTGGGAATGCTTCCAACTTTTCCCCATTCAATACAATGCTGGCCATGGGTTTGTCATAAACTGCCTTGATTGTGTTAAGGGATGTTCCTTCTAAACCCAATTTGCTTAGTTTTCATGATGAAAGGGTGTTGTATTTTATCAAATTCTTTCTCTGCATCTATTGAGATAATCATATGGTTTTTGTTTGGCAGTTTGTTAATGTGGTGTATCACATTGATTGATTTGCTAATGTTGAACCATGTCTGCATACCAGGATACATCCCACTTGGTCTGGGTGGATGATCTTTGTGATGTGTTGTTAGATTCTAATGGTTAGAATTTTGTTGAGGTGGCTGGCGCTGTGGCACAATGGGTTAAAGCCCTGGCCTGAAGTGCCAGCATCCCATACAGATGCCTGTTCTAGTTCTGGCTGCTCCTCTTCCAATCCAGCTCTCTGCTGTGGAAGATGGCCCAAGTCCTTGGGCCCCTGCACCCACGTGGGAGACTCAGAAGAAGCTCCTGGCTCCTGGCTTTGGATAGGCACAGCTCCGGCCGTTGTGGCCATCTGGGGAGTGAACCAGCTGATGGAAGACCTCTCTGTCTCTACCTCTCTCTGTAACTCTGTATTTCTTTTTTGACAGGAAGAGTGGACAGTGAGAGAGAGACAGAGAGAAAGGTCTTCCTTTGCCGTTGGTTCACCCTCCAATGGCCGCCACGGCCGGCGCACCACGCTGATCCAATGGCAGGAGCCAGGTGCTTCCTCCTGGTCTCCCATGGGGTGCAGGACCTAAGCACTTGGGCCATCCTCCACTGCACTCCCTGGCCACAGCAGAGAGCTGGCCTGGAAGAGGGACAACCAGGACAGAATCTGGTGCCCTGACCGGGACTAGAATCCGGTGTGCCGGTGCCGCAAGGTGGAGGATTAGCCTATTGAGCCGCGGCACCAGCCCTGTAACTCTGTATTTTTTAAAAAATAATTTTGTTCATCAGGGAAATTGGTCTGTAGTTCTCTTTCTCTGCTGCATCTCTTTCAGGTTTAGGAATTAAGGTGATACTGGCTTCCTAGAAAGAATTTGGGAGGATTCCCTCTCTTTCAATTGTTTTGAATAACTTGAGAAGAATTAGAGTTAGATCTTCTTTAAATGTCTGGTAGAACTCAGCAGTCAATCCATCCAGTCCTGGGCTTTTCTTTCTTGGGAGGGCCTTTATTACTGATTCAATTTCCATCTTGGTTATGGGTCTGTTTAGGTTTTCTATGTCTTCCTGGTTCAATTTAGGTAGGTTATGTGTGTCCAGGAACCTATCCATTTCTGCTAGGTTTCCCAGTTTGTTGGCATACAACTCTTTGTAGTACTTTCTGATGATTCTTTTTATTTCTGTAGTGTCTGTTATTACATTCCCTTTTTCATCTCTAATTTTATTGATTCGGGTCTTCTCTCTCCTTTTTTGGTTAGTTGTCCAATGGTGTGTCAATTTTGTTTGTTTGTTTCTTTCTTTTTTTCAAACAAACCAGCTCTTCATTTTGCTGATCTTTTGTATTGTTTTTTTTTATTCAAATTTGTTGATTTCTTCTCTAATTTTAATTATTTATTTTCTCCTATTAGCTTTGGATTTGGTTTGCTGTAGTCTTTCTAGATTCTTGAGATGCATTGATAGCTCATTAATTTGGTGCCTTTCCAATTTCTTGATGTGGGCACCTATTGCTATAAACTTTCCTCTTAACACTGTTTTTCTGTGCCCCGTAAGTTTTGATATGTTATGTTGTCTTCTTCATTTGTTTCCAGAAAGTTTTTGATTTCTGTTTTATTTTCTTCTATGATCCATCATTCATTCAGAGCACATTGTCAGTCTCCATGTGTTTGCATATGCTGTAGAGATTCCTGAGTTGCTGACTTCCAGCTTCACTTCACTGTGGCCTAAGAAAGTGAACGGTATGATTTCAATTTTTTTGAATTTGCTGAGACTTGCTTTATGGCCTAGTATGTGGTCAATCCTAGAGAAAGTTCCATGCACTGCTGAGAAGAATGCATATTCTGCAACTGTTGGATGAAAAGTTCTGTAGATCTCTGTTAGGCCCATTTGGTCTATAGTGTCGATTAAATCTGCTGTTTCCTTGTTGATTTTCTATCTGGTTGATCTGTCCATTGCTAAAAGTGTAGTATTGAAGCCCCCCAATACTATTGTATTGGAGTCTAAGTCTCCATTTAAATCCCTTAACATTTTTTTAAATAGTCAGGTGCCCTGTAATTAGGTGCATATATGTTTATAATAGTTACACTTTCTTGTTGAATTGATCCCTTAATCATTATATAGTGCCCTTCTTTGTCTCTCTTAACAGTTTTTTGTGTAAAAATCCATTTTGTCTGATCAAGATGGCTACACTTTGACACTCAGGAAGTCCTTCTCTGTGTTCCTGTCCGTATCCTCCCAGCACCTTGGAAGTCATCATTTTGTGATATCTCATGAAACCCTGCAAGCTAAACCCATTGAATCTATGGTCTCCATGAGCACGAACAAGTCAGAAAGGAGGGGTCGGGGTTAGAAATCACTTTTCAGGAACCACGGGGTTGATGGTCACAAGACTTTGGAGCCAGACAGCTTAGAGCCCGCCAGGGTGCTAACAGCAGGCACCAGTTCCAGGCTGAGTCTGCTCCTCAGAATTCTTTTTGCTGGGAGGGTCATTCATTCAGTTCTGCCCTAGAAAGATGAAAACTGGGGTCTCAGGACATGGATGGGCAGGGTCGCAACTGGGGCAGGTGGCAGAGGGAGGGTTTGCTATGGCTATAAACAGGGCAGAGACCAAGTAGACACAGGTTGGCGGCTCTGCCACCTCTACCAAGGAGCTCGTGATGGGTGAACTGTGGATTTCCAAGCCTGGAAGACTAGCAGAGCTCCAATCATCATGCAAAAACTGGAGGACTGTTGGCCGCATACCCTCGGGCTATCCAGGCACACACGTTTACCTTACAGAGTGGCCCACCGGTAGCTGGACATGCATACCCCGACCTGTGCAATGCACAGTGGCCTACCCCACTCTAGATCCCTTTCCTACATGCAGCTGTGGCCTTGGGGGCACACTGCAGACATGAACTGTCTGGGAGAACAAATTTCCCATGGTAGGAAGTCAAGCTTTCTCGTCCTGATTTTTTAATAATATTTATGTGTTCAATCATCTGAGAGATGGACAGAGACAGACCATCAGACAGAACTCCTTTCCACTGGTTCACTCTTCAAACACCTGCAACTGGAAGGTTTGGGCCAGGTCAGAGTCAGGAGCCAAACCACCTGAGGCATCACCTGTTGTTTTCAAGGGTCTGCATTAGCAGGAAGTGATAACCAGAAGTGGAGCTAGAAATCGAACCCAGGCAGTCTTCACTGCTAGGTCAGTGGCTGCTCCTGCCTTGATATTCACAGTGAGCTCCTTAAAGCTGCAGGCTTCCTTTCTCCGTCCTGTGCCCACCCCCTTATCATCGTTCAAGGACAGGAAATAAGTTCAAGTTTACCACAACACACCTGCCTCCCAGCCTTCACTCCACTCTGTTGCAGAATGCCAATTTAGTTAGCCTATCCTATTTAAAGCTCCTTTTCAACTGCTTATCATATGAGCTGTGTTGTTCTAGCCCTTTGGAGCTCTGCATATCTTTGGCACGGGGCAGGCTCCGACATGGCGCCCCAGGTAGGAACAAGGTGTCTTCTTTGTGCCTGCGGGCAGTGGTCCCAAGCAAGGAGCAGTGAGGCCAAGTGGCCAGGCCAATGGCCAGGGAGACCCAGAACGAGGAAGTTCAACGCACGATGTGTTTTAAAGACAGCGCACGGTAAAACTTCAGCAGACGCAGGACATTCACAGAACCTCCAAGTGTTTCCTCCCAAGTATTTAGAAGTTCCAGAGGGAAAAGCAGTGAGTTTACTGCAGAGAATCGCGCGATCAATCTCGACACCACCTAATATGGCCAACCTCACGTTCCCCCGATCTGATGCTCTGAGAAGGGTCCGTCGCCCCTGTGGCATCCTCCCCAACAATGCAAAACCTCAGTCTGATTGTGAGGAAGCCGCCCATGGAGTACCTGACCAGGACACGTCAGAAGTGTCAGGGTGAGGAGAGACAAAGGGAGACTGAGGCACTCACACACCGGGGCTGGGGACCCGGGCCGTGATGACACACAGATGTTGGTGAAAAACTCCTGAGGTCTAGGGAAAGGGTGGAGTGGCCTCTTTTTAAAGATCTGTTTATTTGAAAGGCATAGTTTCAGAGAGAGAGAGAGAGAGAGAGAGAAAGAGAAAGAGAGAGAGAGAGAGAGAGAGAGAGAGAGGTCCTCCATCCACTGGTTCACTCCCCAATGGGCTGCAATGGCCGGAGCTGTACTGATCCGAAGACAGGAGCCAGGAGCTTCTTCCAGGTCTCCTATGTGGGTGCAGGGGCCCAAGGACTTGGACCACCTTCCACTGCTTTCCCAGGCCACAGCAGAGAGCTGGATCAGAAGTGGAGCAGCCAGGAATAGAACCAGCACCGATATTGGATGCCAACACTGCAGGCAGCGTCTCTACCCGCTACACCACAGTGCTGGCCCCTAAATAAATCTTTTTAAACATAGAGTCCAACCTATGTATCTATGGATTTTATTTCCTTTTTTTTTTTTCTGTTGTACATCCTCTCTTGCCTTAAGGGCATAAAGATATCCTCCTGTACTTTTCTTCCACAGCTTTAAAATTGTCTAGTTTCCTATTCCATTACTGAATTCAGCTGAAATTTGTCCTGTGTAAAGTATGGCATCACAGTCTAACTTACCTTCTCATATGAAGTTCAGCTGTGCAGCACACTTACTGATGAGTCCATACTTCCCCTGTTAGCTTCACGTGCCAGCCAGGTAATAAAGTCCACAATAAACAAACAAGTTTTCTGGCTCTCTGATTCTTCCATTGGCTCAAGCCAACTTATCCACACGTTATAGGTCACTAGTGACAGCACAGGGCGATTCTTGTCTATAGACACATGAAAAAGTTCTATCTGGTAGAGGTGTAATTGAGGCTCCCTCTCCCACTGTGGAAGAAGCCAGCGTTGCCACAACTTCCAAGTTCCAGCAGTATGTCCAATTCTTGGATTGTCCTTTGGATGGTTGTAAGATCTTACTGGTTCTCTTGTTAATCACAGAGAAAATAAAAATTCTGTGCTTGCTCTTTCTCTGTAGGAGAGTGATGGTTTTACCTCTCTTGAAAATGACCCTTCACCAGGCACATATCAATGCATATATATTTAAACAAAGACAAAGGGATCTATTAGGCAGTGATTTTTTTAAAGATTTATTGATTTGATAGTTATATACATATATACATATACATAAATGTATTATATATATATACATATATATGTAGAGAGAGAGAGAGAGAGAGAGAGAGAGAGAGAGAGAGAGATCTTCCATCTGCTGGCTCACTCCCCAGATGACTGCAACAGCCAGGGCTGGGCCAGGCTGAAGCCAGGAGTCAGAAGCTTCATCCAGGTCTCCCATGTGGGTGCAGGGGTCCAGACACCTGGGCCATTTTCTGCTGCTGTCCCAGGCCATCAGTCGGGAGCTGAATCAGAAAGGGAGCAGCCGGGACGTGAACTGGCCCCCACACGGGATGCCCACATCCCTGCTGCACCGCAGGGCCGGCTCCTAGACAGAGATTACTCACTCCTGTACGTTTGTCCCACAGGGCAGCAGGGTTCAGTCTGGAAGTGTTTAGAGCAGTCTTCCAGCAGCACAGCCCTGAGTACAAAGGCACGCTGGCCTGTATGACAGTGCTCTGACTGACAGGGAAAGCATGCTAACAACATGCCAACAACATGCCTCTGACACGTGTCAGAGCAGCCAGGGAGCTCTCCAATCTCATGACAGCAGCACAGCCGCCGTTGAACATCTGGAACAAGGGCACCTGGCTTAGCAGAATGAACTTTGTGGGCGCTCCCATCAATCATCCACTCACTTAACAATGGTTATTGAGTGCCTGTCCTCTGTGGCATTGGGTACAGAAAGGCAGTGAGGAAGTAAACAAATAAAAATCTCGGCCGTCCGGTGGGAACTAATTTCCTGGTTGCAAAAGGGAGAACTAACTCCATGGATCCTACGGAGAGAGCTACTGTATGGGATATGATGATGGGGAGGCCAGCATATGTCATGAAATGATAAGCTCTAAGAGATGGGATAGTCTCATTAGATAGAATCTGGTCAGCCGCAGGTTGCAATGCTGTCTCCTGTCTTGACCAGCGTGGAGAGAACTGGGCGGCAATGCAGGATCTCACCACCCCAGGCAGGTACATGGAGTCCCAGCTGCAGAGAGGGGCTGGAGCCCTGCGGGCAGGCCCAAGCTCCCGATGCAGTCACCCAGGAGGGTTCTGGTGGGTGCGGATGCCCCTCAGGGAGCCATGGCATGGTCTGTTTATGATTCAAGGCCTGTGGACTCTATTAAAATTAGCAGGGAGTCTGGTGACCCAAAGTGACAGTCTCTTATCGAAGTGGCATTTTCTTGGAGAGGCCAAGTCTGGAAAAAATAAGCTTTCTCAGGGGCCTGTACCAAGACAAAGATGAGTTGCCATCCGGGAACACACAGCCTGCTTGAGAAGGCAGGACCGCTTCAGGCAGAAAGTCTAGTACGGATACGTGCCATGGCTTGAATGTGTCCTCCAGGGCTCGCCTGCTGGCAACCTAATCCCTAGTGTAAAGTTGGGAGGTCGGGCCCAGTGAGAGGGAATCGGGGCACGAGATCAGTACCCCAGGAGTGTGTTTCTTGTAACAGCGAGCTCTTCGCTTGCTCATGCTCTCGCCCCCCCCCGCCCCCCTTCTGCCATGGGATCACATAGTTGAGGTCTTTGCCTGACGTGGGCACCTTGAGCCATGAGAAATAAATCCACCCCCCTTTGATAAATGCCCCAGTGTGTGGTGGTGCGGTGCACTGACACGAAACAAGGCAAGACAACACACCAGCGTGAGGGTCTTCAGTCCAGAGCACCGCCTGAGGAAAGGTGGAAGATGGAGTTGGGCATGAGGTGGGCCCCGGAGGAGGAGTTGGGCTCCACAGCACAGTGGAGTGGAAGCCCAGGGCAGGCGGTGGCGGGGGCCCCAGACACAGGGACCTGGGCCGGAGGAGTCCCGGGTCAGGGCAGCCGAAGGGAGCCTGTGTGTTGGGGAACATTTCCTCGCACACAGGAGACTGGGACCTGGAGACAGGCCCCCACGGAGCGCTCGCTCCTGAGCAGAGCTGGTCAGACACTGGGAGGCCCGTGTCCCACAGCACAGTGCCGGATGCGTGCCTTGGTTCCACTTCTGATTCAGCTCGCACCCAGTACACCTGGGAAGCTGCAGATCCTAGCTCAGTACGTGGGACCCTGCCACCCACACGGGAGACTCAGACTTCCTGGCTCCTGGCTTCAACCTGGCCCAGTCCCGGCTCTTTGTGGGCATATGCGGAGTGAACCAGCAGACGCAAGTTCCCGGTCTCACCCTGTCTCTCTGCTTTTCAAATACATGAGAATAAATAAAATGAGGTTTTTCAATTTTTTTTTTTTTAAAAAGAGATGGTCAGAGCCAAGCCTCATGTGAGCACCTGTAAGTTCCTTGGCAATCAACACAGAAAATCCCTACAACACTTCTCATTAGAAGTTTCTCCCCGCCATGTCCATGAAGAAGTCCTTGTGCTGCAGGTGCAAATGGCCTGGGCCCCAGGCCAGCCTGTTTTCCCCCATCAGACAGTGGTCTGTCCCATAGGGTGGCCTGGGGAGGTCCCTGATGCCTGGAAGGGACTTTGAAAGTGAGACACACAGAGGCTGGGCAGTGACGTCACACTCAGCAGTCTGTAGGTGCTCAGTCATCTAAACACACACACACACACGTGCACATGCACACGCACACACACACACACACACGCCCGCCACAGTGCTCTGAGGTGGACAGGACATCCTGCAGAGCGCAACAGGAAAGAGCAGCGGCCAAGTCGGCACGGCCTGGCCATGGACTTTGGACCTCATCCTCTCCATGCCTGGTTCCTTGTCTGAAAATGGCGGTAATCACCCTGTACCCCCACCGGTATTTGTGAGGTTGAAAAGGGATGACAGTGATAAGGGACACAGAAGAGCAGAGAGCAAGGGCCCGGCTGAGAGGTTAATGTCAGCCCATTCCATGAGCTCACTCTCTCTGTTTTTTGCTTCCATCCCCAAGTTCATTCCCCAAATGGCCACGACAGCCAGGGCTGGGCAGGCCAGGCTAAAGCCAGGAGCCTGGCACTCCGTCCAGGTCTCCCACGCGGGTGTAGGTGTCCAAGCACCTGGGCCATCCTCCACTGCTTTCCCAGCCACTATCAGGGAGCTGGATTGAAAGTGGGACAGCCGGGACTTGAACCGGCACCAATCGGGGATGCTGGTACTGCAGGCAGCGGCTTGACCCTCTGCGCCACAGCGCCACCCCTGCCCTTTCCCACCTCCCAGGTCTTACATGACTTTCCCAGTGAAGAACAAGAACCTGGCTTCCTCCCTGGCCTGATCTTTATGCCTTGACTAGTGTCCACAAGTGCTCTTGACCCACAGGTCAAGCCTCTCACAGCTCCCAGTGCACTTGGCCGACAGTGGTTTTGGGGCTAATGACTCAGCTGCCTCCACTCCTCCCCTGGGCAGTGCCACAGCCATCAGCCCTCAAACTGATAATGCCCAAGGCACGATGCACAGAGCCACTGCAGAGGGCCTTTGGGGGGCCCCAGTCAGGTGCACAGGGCCAGGAGCTGTGAGGGGAACATCAAGGGGCTGTAATGGGACTGCAGTGACACATGGTTGGATGTGAGAGTGGGGGGCCCGGGCAGGCCCGGAAGCAGGAGCCCTGGCTGCCTGCAAGGAGAAACAGCCTTTAGGGCTCACTGCAAACGCCCCTCTCTGAGCAACACCATGAAGACGTGGAACCAGGACAAGAGAGCGCAGGAAACTTCACCAAGGCCACGGGCTGCCAGCAGTAGGCCCATGAGTCTGACCCAAAGCCCCTCAGCTGTGACCTCGTTAATCCCACTGAGAAATGGGTCCAGCAGGCGCACTTGGAGAGCAGGCAAGCGTAGAAGTCAGCTCTTATTCAGGAAGAACCAGCCCCTCGCCATACCTGGGGTTCCCCAGCTGTAGAACTGCCCCGCTCCTCCTGACCAGCTCTTGCAGATGTTGAATGGCTGAGTGACGGTGCTAACGGGTGGCATCTGCACTGTCCCTGAGATCCCCCGATCCAACCCAAAGCCTCTCACTGCCTCTACCTGTACCCACTCCGTCCATTGTGCGCAGTGCCCCAGCAGGTCCATCCTGCTCCCTGCCCACCAGCTGCCATGCCCATCCAGGCCTCAGTGCCTTTGCACACACGTCCCTCTCCAAGCCTTCCCTGGTCCTCACCCTGTAAGATCACCACACTCTCTCATTTGTACTTTGGAGGCGGGGCTTAATTTGTAATGGTGACCGAGTGATGGCAGGGAGAGGCCATTGTCACCGAAAAAAAAAAAAACGTATTACCTACAGTTTGCAAGAGAAGATGGCACCCAGGCCACGTGGGGAAGCTGCTGGGCCCATCAGGAGGCAGGAGGAACCCTGGGAAAGCATGGCCCAGGGCCCCGACTGTGCTTTCCTGGGGGAGGACAGAGGGGGGCGGTCAAGCCACTGAGCAGATTCAGAACTGGATAGATGATGGAAAAATTCTGGTGGGCTCTGGACCGCAAGGGGCACCTTCATTGTCTGATGCATGGCTCCGGCGTGATTTAGGACAGCAGGAACGTTGGCTTGGTGCAAGAGAGTAGTTAGAGGAAGGGCTGGGGAGGAACTGGCTGGTTTGCCTATGGAAGGCATGCTCCCAGGGCAAGTTGGAATTAGCTAGCCCTGGGAGGGACGGTGTCTCCAGACCAGCAACGCTCCCAACGTGCTAAGCCATAATAAAATAGATAAAGACCCGATAAATTCACACTTGCCGTTACCCTGGTCTCAGCACTTGGTGGGAAATTCTGTTCTGCTTGGTTTTAATGTGTGTGTTTTAAAATTTATTAGAGAGAGAGAGAGAGAGAGAGAGAGAGAGAGAGAGAGAGGAACAGCTCCCGTCCACTGGTTCACTCCCTAAATGCCCACAACAGCTGGGGCTGGGCTGAGCTGAAGCCAGGAGGAGAAAACTTAATCCAGGTCTCCCCTGTGGGCGGGAAGAACCCAATGACTTGAGCCATCACTGCTGCCTCCCAGGAAGCTGGACTCAGGAGTCAGAGCCGGGAATGAAACTCCATCAGTCTACGTGGGACGTGGACCTCCTGCTGCCCGTTAGGTTCCACACCGGCTCCTTGGTGGTGGGTTTGACACGGATTCCCCTCCTCGGCCATGAGCTGATCAAAGACCAAGCCTGCATTTTGTAGGTCCTTGTACCCTCGATGTCTGGCAAGTGCCCGCCTCCCACCTGCATTTGTTGGGGGGATTCCCAGGCCTGACTGCTCATTTGAATCACCTGGGCAGCGTTCTGATGCTTGCCCCTTAGCCCCTGGAGAGGCCGAAGTCACTCATCAGGGGTGGGGCCTGGCATGGGTATTTTTCGGAATGCTCTCAGGGGGTCTAATGTGCAGCCAGGGTGGAGAGCCACTGGTTTAGGGTAGGGATCTCCACTGATTCCTTGATTTTCCTGGGAGGAATTCTCTAGAAAGGCAAGCAAGGGTGTGGTTACTTAATGTGCAGCAGGAAACCCAGGGACCTACTCCGGGCTTGTCCTCTGTGGCAGCATCACCCACTTGCCCGTTGCGGGAGAAGTTTACCCGGCAAATCCCCAGTCTAGGCCAGCTCAGCAGACGTCGGCAGCTTGAGTCCCGTGGGGTTCTCCATCCTTGGGTAGGCTCCAGTTCGCGCTTGTTGGGGAAGGGGAAGAGGAAGGTTCCAGTCTCCCCCAGACTAGGAACTCTGATGGCTACCCCACCCCACCGCTCTGCTGGAGGGGCTGCAGCGCCTTTGGCTCCAGGGGGTCTGCTGCAGGACACCCCATCTCCACCCCTCTGCAGACCTCTCTCTGTGCCTCTGCAGCGTCCTGGGGAAAGGTAGGAGGCGCAGTCAGAGAATCGTCTCTGCCATTTCCATGCCTTTCCTTAGAATCCTTGGAAGGAGGAATGCCGGGAACCCGCCCATCCTTCTCTTCCTATTCTCTCCGGCCCTACATCCCGGCTCCTCCCTGGAACTTCCCTGGAACGTTCTCCAACTGCCTCCAACGACCAACTGCTGCCTCCTCTCCTGCTGCTCCAGGACCCTTCCCTCACACTCCCCTCCTTTCAACACCAGCAGAGCCTGATTGCCTTAGGGGCCCGACCCGTGGGGCATCCTGGAGGGAAATTTCTCCCCACCTTCTCCAGCCCAGACGTCCCACCGCCCCGCAGCCGCCACCTAACAGCTCCCTCACTGCTCTGGGTAAGTGACATCGCGCGGGCCGGCGTGCCTGTTGGCCTTATCACAGGCCAGAGAGAAAGAGGAGAGCATCCTTAAAGACAGGAAGTTGGCCCTAGGGAGCCTCAAGGTCAGCGCTTCCTGTTTGTCCAGGCTGTTGTGAGAGGACACTTATGAGTGTGTGGCTCTGAGCATCCATATTTCTTTAGCTGTCTCCAGGCAGCTCTGGCCCGGGCTGGGCATCACTGATTCTAGGCAGGACGGCCTTCCCACACTCGGAGCACGTTTCTTTCTCTGGTGGGGTCCTCACTGCCCCGGTTATGAAATGAGGCGAGGGGCTCACTCTTCCTCCCAGCCTCAGATATGCAGGGAGCTCCAGAGCCCGGGCCTGCCCCCCAAAGGAGGGCTGAGGGAAGCAAAGGTAGGCTCTGAGTTCAATCCTCCCCTCCACGCAGCAGCCAAGGGCATCAGCTTTCGAAGGGTGGTGTGGCAGCACGCGAGTGGGTGAAACGCCACCATCTCGTAGCACCGGTTGGTGCAAAGTGACCAGTTAACGTACCATGTGTGGCCAAAGATGAGGGTTTATTTAAAAAGTGGGGCTACCTGAAAGAGGAATTTGTACCCTGGAGTAAAGGGGCCCGGGCCCCCAGCCCCTGGCCAGGGTTCTTGCAGAACCTGGGGCGACGGGAGGGCCGGGGGCCAGCACTGGGCTTGCGTCATGGCTGGCTTGTGTATTCCTGAGGTTTCTTTCTCTTTATGGCTGGTTTGCTGTTTCCATCATGAAAGGGTGCTGAGTTTTGTCCAGTGCTTTTCTCGGTGTGCATGAAGGGAATGATCGTGTGGGGTTTTGTTGCTTGTGTTAATGTGGTGCCTGGCGTCCGCTGCTTCTCCCGGGCTGACTTGACCTTGCACCCCAGGAGGAAACCTCACCTGCTCCCAGCATGCCGTCCTTCCCGGGGGCTGTTGAATGCCCTGTGCATTTATTTATTTATTTATTTATTTATTTTTGAAAGGCAGAGTGGACAGTGAGAGAGAGAGAGACAGAGAGAAAGGTCTTCCTTTGCTGTTGGTTCACCCTCCAATGGCCGCCACAGCCGGTGTGCTGCAGCCACGCACCGCGCTGATCCGAAGCCAGGAGCCAGGTGCTTCCTCCTGGTCTCCCATGGGGTGCAGGGCCCAAACACTTGGGCCATCCTCCACTGCACTCCCGGGCCACAGCAGAGAGCTGGTCTAGAAGAGGGGCAACCGGGACTAGAACCCGGTGTGCCGGCGCCGCAAGGCGGAGGATTAGCCTAGTGAGCTGCGGCGCCGGCCCTGTGCTTGTATTTTGTTGAGGAGTTTTGCATCAGCATTCACAAGGGTATTGGCCTGAGGTTTTCTTGCCGTGTCTTTGGCTTGGTAACAACAGCGCTGACCCTAGAGAATGAGTGGGGAAGTGTTCCTTCTTCTTTAACTTTTGCCAAGAGTTTGGGAAAGACTGGTGTTAATTCATTTTAAGTAGTGGGTGCTCTGGACTTTCTTCCCTGGAAGGTTTGGGTATAGATTCAGTCTCCTGACTCATCGCAGGTCTATTTAGATTTTCTGTTTCTTCATGATGTAGTCTTGTCGAGTTCCGCGTTTCCAGAACTGCGCGCTTTTCCTCTAGGTTATGCAGCGTACTGAATAGTCAACGACTTTATACAACTTCTCATATTGATCTTTATAGTGCTGGTATTTCTGTAAAGCATTTTTCTATACATTTTATAGTAGTGTCTTTACCTTCATTTCTGATTTTAGTAATTTAAGTCTCTAATTAGGTGATCTACCTGAAAGCTTTTTAATCTTAAAGTCTATTTGATATGAATATAGGCATTCCCCACTGTCTTTTGGTTACTTTGTGCATGGAGTATCTTTTTCATCCCTTCTCTTTCAACGTATGCGTGTCCTTAGCTCTAAAGTGAGTTTAATCGTAGATAGCAAAGAACTGGATCATCTTTAAAGACATATTTATTTGAAAGATAAAGTGGCAGAGAGAGAGAGAGAGATCAATTTTCCATCTGCTGGTTTACTCCCCAAATTGCTACAACCACCAGGGCCGGGCCAGGCCCAAAGCCTCCCATGTGGGTGGCAGGGGCCTAAGCACCTGGGCCATTATTCACTGCTTTCCCAGGCACATTAGTAGGGAGCTGGATTGGAAGCAGAGCAGCCAGGACTTGAACCAGAGGTACAATATGGAATTCGGCTTGGCAGGCAGCAGCCAAAATGCCAGTCCCCAATCCTATTTTCTTAACCCAATCTGCCAATCTGTAATTTTCAACTGGGAAATCTAATCTATTTAAATTTAAAGTACTTACTGATAGGGAATGACTTTTTTTTTTTTACTTACTTCCTATATGTCTTTAGCTTTGTTGTTCCTCATTTCCTCCATTTCTTTTTTTTAAAAAAAATATTTTATTTATTTATTTGAGAGGTAGAGTTACAGACAGTGAGAGGGAGAGACAGAGAGAAAGGTCTTTTATCCATTGGTTCACTTTCCAAATGGCTGCAACGACTGGAGCTGTGTTGATCCGAAGTCAGGAGCCAGGAGCTTCTTCCTGGTTTCCCATGTGGGTGAGGGGCCCAAGGACTTGGGCATCTTCCACTGCTATCCCAGGTCACAGCAGAGAGCTGGATTGGAAGAGGAGCAGCTGGGACTAGAACTGGTGCCCATATGGGATGCCGGCGCTGCAGGTGGAGGATTAACCTACTGCGCCACGGGGCCAGCCCCTCCCCATTTCTATCTTTCTTTGTGTTCAGTTGATTTTTTGTGTGTGTGACACATTGGATTTACTTCTCATTTCCCTTCATGTATATTCTATCAATATATTTTGTGGTTACCTTGGGGACTGTATACAACTTCCTAAAGTTATAACACTCTAATTTGCATTGATGCCATCTTTACTAAATTTCATACAAATACTCTGTCTACTCCTATAGGGTTCCATGGCTGCTGCACTTTGTTATTTATGTCACAATTTATGTCTTTATATGTGTATTCCTGCTAATGCATATTAATAAGTATTTCAATTACTATTGAATAAGTGATCAGTTAGAAATTATTTATTCAATATCTTTAAATCTTCTATTTAGAAAGCAGAATTAGAGGCCAAAAGTACAATGATACTGGCTCTTATATTTGCCTGTGTATTTACTCCAACAGAGGTCTTTATGCAGTTCCTCATCCAGGTTTGCTATCAGCTTTCCATTCCAGCCTGAGAGACTTAGAGCTGTTCTTGTAGTGCAGCTGTCATGGTAACGAACTCTGAGCTTTTGTTCACTTGAAGGTGTCTTAATCTGTCTCCCATTTTTGGAGGCTATTTTTGCTGGATATAGAAGTCTTGGTTGACAGTTGGTTTTCTTTCAGCATTTTAAGTAAGTCACACCCATGTCCTCTGGCCTCCAGCGTCTCTGCTGAGAAATTGCAGATAATTTTGCTGAGAATCGTCACACATGATGAGTTGCTCCTCTTGCTGATTTTGAGGTTCTCTCGTTGGCTTTCATCAGTTGGACTTAGGCATCTCCATGTAGGTCTCTTTGGGTTTATCTTACTCGGAGTTCCTTGAGCTTCTTTAATTTTTATAATCATATCTTTCATCAAACTGGGGGCATTTTAAGCCATTATTTCTCCAAATAATTTCTTCTCCTTTCTCTTTTCTCCGTGGATTCTCAGAATGAGCATGCTTGACTGCTTGGTGATATCTCTCAAGGACTTCAGGCTCTCCTCCCTGTTCCTCCTTTTGTTCTTCCTGCTCCTGAAACTCCGTTATTTTCCTTATCTTCAGGTTCACTGATCGGTTCTTCTGCCTGCTGGAATCCGCTGCAGGACCTTTCTACTTCTGTTATTGTATTTTCCAGCTCCAGAACTTCTCTGTGGTTCCTGTTTATAATTCCTCTTGATTAATATCCTCATTTTGTTTGCATATCATTTCCCTTCTCTTTAGGTATTTGTGTTTTCCTTTTTTTAAAAAATATTTTTGAGAATATATGAGAGAGTTAATTTAAACTCTTTGTTTATTAAGTCCAATGTCTGGATATTACGGATTCAGCAGAATTTGGCTCATGCATATATTTATGCTCTGAAGTCTTGCTGTTAAGGATGGATGGATTCAGGAGAGGGACTTGACCTAATTATGGCATTTGGGAGATGGGTCATTAGGAGTAGCTGTCCTAAGAGATTTGGGTACTTTAGCTCAGTCAACCTTGCTTCTCTCCCTGCATCCTGGTTCACCAAAGATCTTTCCTCCACATCTGCTCTGACATGGCCAGCCTCCACCAGACACCCCACTAATGAGCCCATTGAGTCTTGAACTTGAACCTCCAAACTGTAAGCTAAAATAAACCTTTTACTTCCTAAGAAATTCCTCTCAGGTATTCTAGCTAAAGTGACAAAAAGCTGGCTAACACAGAAAACTGGCACCAGAAGTGGGGTTCCTACTGCTAACTGTACTTGAAGCACGGAGGACCCTTTGGAACGGGTTCCCTAGGGAAGGCTGGAAGAGTTGGGAGGAGCAGGCTAGAGAAAGCCTAAAATGCTAAAAGCTGAACACTTCGCACAGTTGTAGTACCAGGACACTGGTAGAAACGTGGACAGTACAGAGCACGCCGATGAGGTTTAAGATGGAAACGTGGATCCCACGGGGAACTGGACCCAAACCCACCCTGGCTGTATTGTGTCCCCATCCTGAAGCTTTGTGGGCGGCTGATCTTTAAAGTGGTGGGTGGGTTTGTTTGGCAGCAAGGTGCTCGGGCTGCAGCGCAGGTGCGGTGAGAGGCAGGAGCAGAGCTGACAGATTTGGAAAATTCTCGGCCTGGCCAGACAGAGATGGACAAAGAAGAGTCTTGGTCGAGACTGGAGAGTGAGGTGGAGAAACTGCTTGCCAAAGATGAGTGCGAGGGCAGGGAGACCTGTGTCAGCGGGCGTGGCAACGGGAGGACGAGCCGGGAGGCACTTCAGAGAGCATTAGGCCACGCCGCCCTCACAGGCCTGTAGGTACACAGTTGTTTCAGAGAGACCCTGGTGCTCAGCTCTAGAAGCTCGCCTGGTCCCGGCACGTCTCCTTCTGGTGCCAGACCCTGGCATTGTTCCCATGATGCCGGCTTTGCAGGTGTGCAGGCTGCAAGTGTTCTGGGGTCATGGAGGCTTCCACCGAGATTTCAAAGGGAAGCTGGGAAACCAGAGTTGTGCTGCAGGGCTGGAGCCCTGCAGGGGGAGCAGGGCAGGGTGAAGCTGCTGAGGAGACCCCGGGAAAGTAGAGGTGCCAGCAACATGGGCCATCCACCAAGGAGAGCTGCCAGCAGGGTGCCAGCCCAGCCTGGGGAAGACACAGACCTCAGCAGGCAGCCTCAGGGATCGGCCACACGGACACAGACCAGCAAAACCAGAGAGGCTCCAATCTAGATTCCCAAGGATGTTCTGGACAAACTGAGGGCCGAGATGGAGATAAGCATCATCGTAAGGAGCCCACACTACAATACTGCCGAGCAGAAATGAGGGCTCTGAGCTGCAGCAGAAGGCCCTGCCTACTGGAGTCGCAGAGATGAGACGCCCACCCTGTGGAAACTGAAGCATGGGGTGGGCCTCGCAGAGCTGTAGGGGTGAGGCTGCCCAAGCCGTTGGGGGCCCAGCCCCCATCCTGGTGTGCTCAGGGTGGCAGGCATGGAGCCTTAGGACTTCACATTTGCTCTGCTGGTTTCTGGTTCTATCAAGTCTTTCTATTTCCTTGTCTCCCCTGTTTGTAAGGGAAATGTGCCTGTGCCTGCCTTGCCATTGTATCTTAGAAGTAAGAAACTGCTTTTTGGTCACACAGGGAGTCACAGGGAAGAGAGCTTGCCTCGAGTTTCAGATGAGACTCTGGACTCTGGACTTGGGCATTAATATTGGGCTGCATTAAGACATTGTGACTTTGGGGGATGGGATGATTGTTATGTTGTATGTGCAGAAAACATCGGTTTTGGGGAGCCAAAACTGGATTAAATAGAACCAGTCTCCACAAATCCATGCAGATGTTTAAACCCTGAAGTCTTAAAGTTGAGGACTGAGGGATTAAGGGTGGGGACTTGATCTAATTATGGTATCCAAGAGGTGGGCCTGTTGGGAGGTCTTAAGGTTTCTGGGGCCTGCTCTCAGAGGGTTGTTCTTGGGAGAAGGCTGGTTATTTATTTTTTTAAAGGTTTGTTCATTTATTTATATGAAAGGCAGAGTTACGGGGTAGAAGTAGGGGACAGAAAGAGAAAGAGATCTCCTGTCTATTGGTTCACTCCCCAAATGACCTCAACAGTCAGGGCTTGGCCAAGCAGAAGCCAGGAGCCTGGAACTCCATCCTGGTCCCCGTGTGGATGGCAGGAGCCCGAGTACTTGAGCCATCTTCCTCTACCTTCCTGAGAGCATTAGCAGGAAGCTGGGTCAAAGTGGAGCAGCCAGAGGGCTGGTTATTGAGCCAAGTTGGGCCCAGCTTCGCTCTCCTTCCTGGCTCACATCCTGTTCCTCCACTTCCTCTCCACCATGGCCAAGGCCCATCAGACACCAAACTAATGGGGCCACCCACTCCTGAATTGTGATCTGTAAACTCTGTGTGAATGTAAACCTTTTTTTGTTCCCAAGATGCACCTCTCTCCCCAAGATGTAGCTCTCTCTTTTAGTTAATGTAACAAAAACTAGTCTAGGGGCTGGCACTGTGACATAGTAGGTTGGCATCCCATATGGGTACCAGTTTGAGTCTCGGCTGCTCCACTTTTGATCCAGCTCCCTGTTGATGGTCTGGGAAAGCAGTAGAAGACGGCCCAAGTCCTTGGGCCCCTTCACCCATGGGGGAGACCCAGAAGAAGCTCCTGGCTCCTAGCTTTGGCCTAGCCCAGCTCCAACCATTGCAGCCATTTGGGGAGTGAACCAGCAGATGGAAAACCAGTCTCTGTCTCTCCCTCTCTGCGTCTGTAACTTTACCTCTCAAATAAATAAATCTTAAAGGCTAATACACTAAAAAAATTTCAGGGATAGCATCTGTCATTAAATTTTGTTCCTTTGAGTGGACTATGCTTACCTTTGCTTTGTATGCTTTGTGATTTTTGTGGTTGAAAACTGAGATTCTGGAAGGAAAAACACCACTTCTTCCAGTGTTTGCGGATCGACTGTGCTGGGCCAGCCCTTCACCTGTTAGCCCAGCTTGGTTGAGCCCAGGAGCAGCCTGACAAAGAGGCTGAATGAGCACTTCTCTGCTCTCTACTGAGCAGGTGTCCTGTGCGGATTGCATGGGGCTTTCTCAGTTCCCCCACGTCCTCAGCGCCTCTGAATGTGCTAATTGCCCAAAGTCGCACCCCAGCTGCTCCTGGGGACCTTACGTGGTCTGTGGGGCGTCTCAGCCTGCCGCGTTGTCCCAGGTGTCCGAGGGCCTGCCGTCTCTGCTGCTTTCCCGACCAGTGCCCGCCCCTTTGCTCAGCTGAGGCCAGGTTAGATCAAACAGAGCCCAGCCCTGCAGGCAGCCAGACTGGAACTCCGCACATAATGCCTGATTTGCCCCCCTGGTTTGAGAGAGGGAAGTGGGGGTTCAGTTACTGTCTCCTCCGTACCAAGACTACTGCTGCCTGGGAGGAGGCGGAGCAAGGGAGAAAGGGAATGAAACTTGCTACCCCTCTGAAGGGGCCTTTTCTTGCTTGGACATCCATTTGTTTGCTCTAAACTTTTTACTATTTTCCAAAGCCCCTATAAACCTAGTGCAGGGGCTGGTGTCGTGGTGCAGCAGCTGGGCTGCGGCTCTTAGTCCTGGCATCCCACATCAGGACGCTGCTTTGACTCCTGGCTGCTCTGCTTCCAATCCAGCTCCCTGCTAATGCATTCGGGAAAGCAGTGGAAGATGGCGCAAGTGACTAGGCCGCTGCAAGACCCACATGTGAGACCCAGATGGAGTTCCCAGCTCCTGGGTCAAGCCTGGCCCAGCCCTGGCTGTTGCAGCCATTTGGGGGAATGAACCAGCAAGTGGAAGATCTGTGTCAGTCTGCCTTTCAAATAAATATTTAAAAATAAAATTTTTTATTTATAAAAATAAATATTTAAAGAATAATTTTAAAAGTAATAAAGATAGTTCAGCAGGTGTGTGTGAGTGAGAGAGTGAATGAATGAATGAATTTCCATGGGGGAACAAGAGCTTGGAGATTCTTTTTCCATTTTGCTGCTCTTGCTAGGACTGTTTTTTGAAACAGCTTTATTGAGATGGTTCACATAACCACGCAATTCACCAGCTTCTGGCTGTTATCAAAAGTACATAAAGTAACAAATGCTAGTGAGGGTATGGGAAAGGGGGGCACTCACACACTATTGGTAGGAGTGTAAATCAGCCAGCCGGCCTGAAAACCAGCATGCAGATTCCTTTGAAATCTGGAAATGGGGCTGCCGTATGATCTGGACATGAACTCATACCCAAAAGACATGAACTCATTGTATCCAAGAGACACCTGCTGCACCATGTTTAAAAAAAATTTTTTTAAATTTATTTAAGAGGAAAAGTTACAGACAGTGAGAGGAAGAGACACAGAGAGGGGTCTTCCATCTGCTGCTTCACTCTCCAAATGGCCGCAATGGCTGGAGCTTTGCTGATCCGAAGCCAGGAGCCAGGAGCCTCCTCCAGGTCTCCCGTGCAGGTGCAGGAGCCCAAGGACTTGGACCATCTTCTACTGCTTTCCCAGGCCATAGCAGAGAGCTGGACTGGAAGAGGAGCTGCCAGGGCTCAAACTGGCGCCCATATGGGGTGCTGGCGCCGCAGGCGGAGGATTAACCCACTGCACCACAGCACCGGCCCCTGCACCACGTTTATAGCAGCATTGTTACAGTAGCCAAAAATACGAAATCAATGTCGGTATCCATCATCAGGTGAATGGATAAAGAAAATGTGGTGTACATATACAACAGAATACTATACAGCTATAAAGAAAGAAATCCTGTTATTTGCAGCAAAGTGGACGTCATGGTGAGAGAAATAAGTCAGACACAGAAAGTCGGATACTGCACGTTCTTTCTCAAATGTGGGACCTAAAACAATCACACAGTTTGCCATCTTTTGTGACTGGCTTCTCCCACTTAGCATAGGGTTTCCCCGTCTCCCTCCTACCCCCCCAGCTCTACAGGAGGCACAGGATTCTGGGAGGTGGGAGCAGGGTGTCTAGTGCAGCAGGTAGATCCGTGGACTGGTTCAGACCTGGAGTTGCACCTGACGGCTGCCGTCTAAGGAGAAAGGGGATGGCCTTGGAGATGTTGACCGCAAATAGTAAGACAAAGGCCCAAGGGACCTAGGCCCCAGCGGGGAGGGAGTCAGAATAGGAGAGGACAGGAGGACAGGAGAGTGGCCAGGCACCAGGGTGCAGAATGAGATGAAAGATCAGGCGTAGCGGGAGGAGCAGCAGAGTGGAGAGATTAGGATCAGAGCGATGGCTTGAATTTAGACTGCTAGGGATGGAGCAGGTTGTAGTGGCGACAGTGTCCACCACAGTGACGGCAAAGCAGACTGGAAGGGAGGCGGGAGGTGTTGGAAGAGCCCTCTAGAGGAGGCCAGAGCATAGAGAGAGAAGTAGCTTAGGGTGCTCGGGGCGAGGCAGCAAGGGGAGGACCGGGAGGCACTGACAGTGAGCACAGGGCGTTCTGGTGAGAAGGCCCGGCAATGAGAGTGGACGTGGTGACACCCCGAGGGAGTGTCCCAAAGCCACGGAGTTGTAGCTGGTAAAAGTTACAGGTGAAAGACAGGGAGAAACAGAGATCCTCCATGCACTAGTTCACTCCCCCAATGCCTGCACCAGCCAGATTTCGGCCAGGCTGAAGCCGGGAGACTGGAGCTCCATCCAGAGCTCCTACGTGGGTGGCAGGGGGCCGACGACTTAACCATCACCTGCTTCCTCCCAGGCTGTGTGTTAGCAGGAAGCCAGAATTGGAAGTAGAGCCAAGACTTGAACCCAAGTCCTTGGATACGGGATGTGGGTGTCCCAGGTGACATCTTAACTCTCGTGCCAAACGCCCACCCCCCAATTTCTAACGAGAGCACAGGGTGAGGAGGAATTTGTTGTCTACGTTCAGAGGGCCTGCGTGGGTTGGTCGGGGTGGGAGGGAAAGAGCAGGAGCCTGTGTCTGCTTAGAGATGGGCAATGAGGCCTGGGCAGTGGTGGGGGTGTTGGGCACAAGCGGCCCAGAGGGATGGGGGTGCCCAGAGTTCCAGGAGCACTGGTGCAGTGCACCCTGGGAGGTGGGGGTGGGGATGGCAGAGGCATGTCAGGTTCATGGCGTCGGGAGCTGGTTCCTGAAGGACCATTTCAGGGGTGGGCACCAGCAGTGGGAGCTCCTGAAAGTGAGGCAGTGAGGGCAACAGTCAGCTGGTGACACAGAAGGGGACTTGTGTCTCCCTGCCCAGAAGCCCTGCAAAAACAAGACAGAGAAGGTTCGAGAAACAAGCACAGGGGTCCGCAGCTGGGGGCCAGGTGAGCGGTGAGCTTCCTGCTGGTGTTTACAGAAGGCTGAGAGCGGTTCCGTGACAAGAAGGGCCGTGAGGGCCAGAAGTGGCCAGTTTGCCAACGCACGGGCGAGCACAGGACCTGCTTCAGACAGTAGGCATGGGACTCAGGGACCAAAGTGCCCAGCACGTGGAGTGAGGAGGAGTCCCTACTGCAGGCGGCTCCACGGTTACCCCTATCCCTGGTGCCGGATCAAAAGGATGAGGACCAGGTTTGCAGGTGAAGGAAAGACGTAGTTTAATCTACCGACAGACGAGGAGGGCAGGTTAGCAATCAGAAGAACCGCAGGCCTGGGTTTGAGGAGGCCGTGGAGCAGGCTGGGCTGCTGAGCCAGGTGCAGAAGGCATCTCAGAGTCCGGCAGCCGAGTGTCCCTCAGATGACAGCGCGGTCCCCTGGGAAACTGGCTTGCTGGCTTCCCTTTATCCCGAGGAGGGCATAGCAGCTCACCGAAGTAGCCACGCGGCATTGTGTGGCTGAGATGGCGGCTCAGCCAGGCACCGAGCTTGTCACAGATTGCCACCTGCTCCTCGAGAAGGCCCACAAGCCCAGAGATGAACCCTCTCTCTGACTGGGTTGCTCAGTTCCCGCTGCCTGTGGGAGCAGCCCAGGTAGGAATTAAAGCCCTCCCACAGCACTGGCGAAAGGGAAGCCGTCCACTCAGCAGCCTGGGGAGCATCATTGGTTAGAATTACAGTCAAGCCACAACCCCGCTGCCTTGCACTGGATCATGGCACGGACCAGTCCTTGTCATTTTATTTCATCCTACACCGTGGTCGCTCCCGCCTCCAGGCAGTCACACCGGGTTTCTGCTGAGAGCTGTCGGCACTCAGGCACATTTTGGTTTCCGTGGTGGCTGCCACTTTGCAGTCAAGAGTCTCCCAGGCTCGAGCCACCACCCTACAGCCTCTGGCTCAGGCTCTGGCTGTCCTGTGAGCTGTGTGAGGACCGGGACCCTGCTCCATCCATGCACCCAGGGCCCCGCATGAGGCCAGGCACAGCACAGGGGCTCAGTGCCTATGGATGAGATGCATCGCAACTGAGTGAATGAATGCATCAAGGGGAACCAGGAGACCGCCCGCAAGTCACCGGGCAGTTACGATGAGTCTTAGTTCATTTCCTGTTATGCTCACCATGGCCCCGTGGGGGTGCTACTTGTAGACACTCCCAGGAGGGAGAGCGGACCTTGGGAGGCAGTTCTCCATGGAGGCGCCTGGCACGCCTCGGGGAGCCTGGCGGTGGGGGAGTGTGCCAACTGGTAGCCCTGGAGGAGGCCTCACGGGAGAGGTGGGGCGAAGCAGGGATGGTGGCAGAGAGCAGGCCGTGTGGAAGACGGCCCCTCCAACGCTCGGGCTGCAGGGACTCTACCACTGTGATCTCGCCCTCCCTAGCGAGGCCCAGGAGAGACGAGGGGCCCTTTGCTTGTGTTCCGAAAGGGGAGACCCAATATCGCAAGGAGGTAGCTGGGGGACGTGCCCAGTCCCCGTTCCCCGCAGCCCTGCAGAGCCCTGAGTGGCGCGTGCTGGAACGTCACCCTCCCTCGGGTGGTTGCAGAGGCTGCCATTCACCAGAGTCCCAGGGGGTCCTGCTGCAGGCTTGCTCCCCGGGGAGCCCTGCTCTGTCCCTGCACAGGGTCGGATCCCCGGCTCCGCAGGCCTCCTCCGTAGACTATTATTTCGGGAGAGTGCTTAGCTCAGCACAGCCGCAAGGTGCAGGCTTCTGAACTCTGCTGGCCCCTCCCAGCTGGCCTGGAACCCCACCCCCACCCCCGGGGGGGGGGCAGCCCCTCCTACACCAGGTGGCCTTGTGCAGACAAATCCACCTTTGGGCACCCTGGGGGCTGTTGAGACGGGGGCGGGGGTGTTGTGTGGACTGGAGAGGCATAGACCCACCCTTAGCCCTAAGCCTTGGGTCACCAGCTTCTTGCCAGGGCGACCTTAAAGCCCCAGAAGCCCCACACACAGCAGGTGCGGGCTCCTGTCCGTGCGTCTGGCTGGCCGCTTGGCCTCTGCCTTGGTGGCTGGGACAAGAGCGACAGCAAAGCTGCGCCCTGCCCTGCCGGGGGAGGAGCCTGCAAACTGAGTCCGGCTTGGAGGAGGCCCAGGTCCTCCCAAGGCCCCGTGTCCGGGAGGCGGCTTAGCTGCAGGGCCCAGGGAGCTCCTGCACGTCTTTCTCCCTCTGCTTCCCCCTGGGGCTCTGGCCCACCAGGTGGGCCCCTGGGGAGAGTGGGGGAGGCTCGGACAGGGGGGAGGGGAGCCCCTGGAGATACTCCAGCCACTCTGAAGGCTCTTCCTGTTCCAGGTGCCCATGGGCTGGACGACGAGGCTGGCCATGGCAGCCCTGCTGCTGGGCGTCGTGATGGTGGCCACGGGAGACGAGGACGAGAATGACCCGTGTGTGTACGAGGCCCTGCCGGACGAAGATACCGTCCTCTGCAAGTAAGGCAGGCCGGGCTGGCTGCGGGCGCCCAGGGAGGGCTGCTTCCAGAGCGCGGGCCCAGTTCTCCTGAGCCAGCTGCTGTGGGTTGGGCCGAACGTGGGTGAGGGCTGCAGGCAAGGCAGGCTGCCCTGGAGCCCTGCAAACCTGTGCGTTTTAGGGGACTGGCTTCAGCTTCTCTGCTGGGTCCTAGAAAGAGAGAGAGACCATTGCCCCCTACAGCCCAGAGTGCCCCCGTCCCAGGGACCTCCACCAGTGTCTGTGGAGCAAAAAGTGGCAATCAGAAGGAGGCGTGTGGGGGGCCCTTGCTATGCGAGATTTTTATCTGGTCATAGGCCCCTGGGAATACTTCCTCTGGGGGTGCTGTAGGGAGGGTGGCCACCCAGGCCAGCTTCTTCCCACCCACGGGAGCAAGCTTCTCCCACACTGAGCTGGCTGGGAAGCCCGGAGCTCAACCTTTCCCTCCCCAGCTCCGAGGGTTAGAAAAGCAAGGCCCCATTCCCAGGCCACCTGATGTCACCACCTCCTCACAAGGGGGTTAGTGGCCGAGGAGGGTGACGCCCCACTGAGGCCATCTCTGGGACTTGGGGAGAGGGAGGAAGGGCCCCCGCCTCACCCTCCGGCTTCTCCTGCACATTGGCTTTTGCACACGCTGTCTTGCATGTTTCCTTACAAATCGTGGCCATGCTACGATTCCCAAAGCTTCCTGGGAGAATTACTGCTGCACACCCAGCCGTTGATTTTTCTGGTCCGTGAAGCTGTTTCCATGCATGGAGAGTTCTGGGTTTGTAATCTGTTACCAAAAACCTGGCCCCTGTCCCCAGTGCCAACTCAAGGTGACAGGGACTAGGGCTGAGGGCAAAGGAGGGAGGCAGTTTAATCTGTCAAGGCATGACAGGGGTAGCAGATCTCCAAGTTAGAGAGCTATCACCCTGCTGAGTGAGGGTGCTTTGGGGTTCTTGAGGTTCCAAGGAAGGGGAGTCAGGATTAAGGGGGGCAACAGACAGGGGCTGTGCATGTTGGCCTCCGTCGTGGTGAGGAGGGGCTGGCTGGGGCCACAGTGGTCATCTGGTCTGGTTACACGTTCAGCTCATGTCCAAGTTCCTGGATGGTCAGCAATGCCGCACTCTTCAGGGATCATTACAATGGCCACGTGGGCTTGCGTGTTTCCTGCCCTGAGCCTGGAATTCCCCTAAACAAAACCCCTGGGGGCAATACTGGCCATCAAGGTGTTATCTATTGGAGAAGCAAGTGAGTCTGGTGGTCAGAGCCTGTGGGGTGGCCTGGACCAGTCCCCCAGCTCAGTGAGTTATGCTACCCAGGCACTGTTGGGGGGCTTGGTTCCGTTGCCCCTGTTTCTCATGACTCCTCAGTCTTGAGGGTGTAGGGATGAGGACTGCTCTGACTACTTCATGAGGGGCAGGGTGGGCTGTCTCAGGGTTGGAGGGGCGCTTGGCCCAGTGTGTGCACAGCATGATCGTGCAGGGGCATCGACATTCCACGGCAATGGCTAGTATTCCTCTACCCATAGTGAAAGCCAGGAAGATGATTATTTTGTCCACCAGAAGCTTCCAGTCCCAGACCGGAGTGAACTGGCAGGCTTCTATATTTTTTCCACCTTCGTTGAACCCAACAAAGACCCAAATTACATCTTCCTGTCTATCCGAGAGGAAGCCAAGGCCTCCAGCATTTCTATTTCTTCAAGCTG
Source organism: Oryctolagus cuniculus (assembly GCF_964237555.1). NCBI lineage: Eukaryota > Metazoa > Chordata > Mammalia > Lagomorpha > Leporidae > Oryctolagus > Oryctolagus cuniculus. The sequence continues at coordinate 421,969 of NC_091439.1, forward strand.
GTGTGAATGTTGCCCTCTTACCTCCGCTAAGGCACAAGGCACAGGGGAGGGCTCTGAGTGCAGCCTTCTGGGTTAGGACGCCTGGTGGCCATGCTACGATTCCCAAAGCTTCCTGGGGGAGTTACTGCTGCACAGCCACACTTGTTCAATCACCTATAATCAGTCACACACAGGCTCCCCAGAGGCATGGGGGCAAGGTGACCGGAGTCAAAGATGATAGCGTTTTACAGTAACATTTCAGTTATCAGTCTGGCTTGGTTATTTCCCTGTAGGGCCACACGGGAGCCGGTGACCTCCCTGTGTTTGTTCAGAATGGCAGCACACAATGAGCTGTGTGCGTGGCGGTGGGCTGCCACAAGGGATCTGTGTGTCTCCTGCCATCCCTCACAGGTGGCTGCTACTCTCAGACACATCAGCCAGCCTTGGTGGCAACGCCCAGGCCTTTGAAGTGTACGCCGTCAGTCATCCCCCGCCCCAGATTTTGAGCCGTTATTCCAAGTCCTAGCAGTTACTATCAGATAATCATGTATAGGAACCCTTCCTTTGCAACCTCTCGGCTGTGTCTAATCCTGCTTAGGGTTGACGCCAGTGACGCCATCTTGATCTTTATTCCCACCTTCTGATCACGATCATTTTCTGACCAGTCGTCTTGGGGCCGAGTTCGTTCATCCCCCAGGTCAGTAGGCACGAGGCATCGTCTCAAAGGGTCAGGCCAGTATTATCTTGCTGTGAACTGTGTTTCCGGAGAATTCTGACAGGAAATAGGTGCCAAGCTCAGAACAAATCAGGCTTACGTCTCCGTGAACAGCATTATAATCTAACAGTGAACGTTATAATCTAGCAGCCGACATATAATCTCAGATCTGGAAAATTCTCAACGTTAAAAAATCAATCCAGGGCAGACTTTGATTTTTTTTTTTGAACTAGAGTGTCTTAATCTTTTGCGTTTTCAGAGCCTGCTGGGAAGTGACGGCTCCATTTACTCTGTCACTGCACGGCTGGGGACTCTCAGGCATGATATGTAGATGTTCCAACGTTTCCAACTACATCCTTTACCACCAGGGCAGCTTCTTACTGAACTCATGCAGATAATCACATTGCCACAAAAAAGGAAAATCTTCAGAAAAGGTTTTGAATTTTGGAGAAATTAATTAAGAGGCAAAGGCAGGCATTCCCTCCCCGGTTACAAAACTATGCTTTACCAAAGCACTGTAAACCACGGAATTCATAGCAAGAAGTTTTCCTGAACCGAGAAGTTGAAATGCAATATTTTAAATAAAAGACATAGAAATCCGCAAATTTTCACGAAGTCATTCAGTCTTGTGCAACTAATTTTTTTCTTGTTCTCCATTTGCTGTTTCGTAGATTTTTCTAGTTTTTCCTTCTCTCTCTCAGTTCTGGACAATCTGGTCTCACCCGGTGATCTTAAAGCAGTCAGAGCGTTTGCTGGAGTCTTCTCTGAGAATCCAACTGTGAATGTTTTCAGAGAAAAATCGGAACCATGGATGGCAAAAGGCTCAGAATGGCCCTGGTTAAACTCATAAAACTCGGCAGTGGACAGGAGACGGTTATGGTTCTGAAAGCCCCTGGAGGCTTTGCAAAGCGGGGTCCCTCTACGGCCCCTGGCTGTGGTGGGGAGGGCCGCTCAGTGGTCTCTGCGAGGTCTCTAAGTCCTCTTTTTATCGAGATAACCGTCAGGACTGGGAACGCAGCCTTGCACAACAGTTGCTGTTCATGACACACCCGTAGAGCTGCTATCTAAAGCTTTTGTAAAACTTGAGAGTGTTTTCCGTACAGATCTAAAGAGCCTAATTACCTTTTGCCTCTACAGATGAGAGAACCAGCCTTTGACATTTCCAGGCGCCCAGCTGGAAATCTCAAAAGTCAAAAAAATGTAGAACTTTGATTCTGAGAAAGCCTATTAAAGATGCCGAAAGGACATAACATGTCTGGTCAAATAGGATCCCTTATCACTGTGAAACAACACCCGTCCATTTAACCAGGGCCATAGCCCAGATTTACTCATAGTTAGAGTGATCAGTCGAGTCTGGTACATCAGTAGATATCCCCAAACAGTCTTAACTCTTTTAAGAACCAGCTTTCCAAACAATTAGCAAATTGTTAAAATTGACAAAGACAGCAGAGTACTCGAGAAGTTACCTTTTTTTTTCTTTTTTAAAGATTTATTTATTATTTGAACGACAGGGTTACAGAGAGGCAGAGGGAGAGAGAGAGAGAAAGGTTTTCCGTGCTTTGGTTCACTCCCCAAATGGCCGGATCTGGGCCAATCCAAAGCCAGGAGCTTCTTCCAGGTCTCCCATGCGGGTGCAGGGGCCCAAGGGCTTGGGCCAACCTCTACTGCTTTCCCAGGCCATAGCAGAGAGCTGGATCAGAAGTGGAGCAGCTGGGACTAGAACCGGCGCCCATTTGGGATGCCAGCACTGCAGGCGGCAGCTTTCCCCACTACACCACAGCCCTGGCCTCTAGAGATTACCTTAGTGAAACGTGAGGTGTTCGCTTCCTTGGCTGGTTACCAGAAGATAAAGCCACTAGTAGAGACTCCAGCTTTTCTACCCCATTTTGAGATCAGCGTTTAGTGTCCGGGCACCTGGCATCCCACAGAGCTCACAAGAACTGGCTCTGAAGTCGAGGAACACAGCCACCAATCAAGGCAAACTGTGAAAAGGGGAAACTGCGGACCAGCAGATGGTCCAAAAAATTAAACAAAAAACAGATTAAAAGGTCAAAAACTTCCCACAGACTTTCTTACTAACAGAAAGCCTTGTTGCTTGAACAGAAGATGGGTTTCTGATGTTACATTACAGTACCTTTGATATTAATGATCAAGTTTTAGAAAACCCTGTAACAAGGTTTTAAAGTTAGGGTCACTTCTCTCACACATAGCATTTTCTAAGATCTTTTCATTTTAAACCTCTTGTGACCTCATACCTATTGCAACTTAAACTTTTAGTTTTTGTCCTATCTTCTCCTCTCCAGTCTGGAGTCATCCAATCATTTTGCTTTAGGACAAAAATTCTTATAAAAGATGCCCTCTATTTATCAAAAAAACAAACAAAAAAAAAACCAAACTCTTCCCTTAATCTTTTGTAAGAATACATTCTCATGCTTATAGCTGTCTTTTTATTTTTCTCTCCCCTGTCTACGGGTTTCTTCCATCTTGTTTCTATTTTTAAATTTGCATTTACCTAATTTTTTTAAAGATTTATTTTTTTTGAGAGGTAGAGTTATAGACAGTGAGAGGGAGAGACAGAGAGAAAGGTCTTCTGTCCACCTGTTCTCTCCCCAAATGGCCACAACAGCTGGAGCTGCGCTGATCCGAGGCCAGGAGCCAGGAACTTCTCCTGGGTCTCCCATGTGGGTGCAGGGGCCCAAACACCTGGGCCATCCTCCACTGCCCTCTCAGGCCACAGCAGAGAGCTGGGCTGGAAGAGGAGCCACCGGGACCAGAACCCGGCGCCCATATGGGATGCCAGCACCGCACGCGGAAGATTAACCAAGTGAGCCACGGAACACACCCCCCCCCCCAAATTTATTTTTAAACACTTATACTTAGATCACTTATTAAGATTGAGATTTTTTTTTAAATTTTTAAAATTTTATTTAAGGTATGCAAACTTCAGGTACTTCGTAAACACAAATTTAGGAGCATAGTGATACTTCCTACCCTACCCTCCCTCCTGCCCGCACTCTCACCCTTCTTCCTCCTTCCTCTCCTGTTTCCACTCTTAATTTTTGCAAAGATCTATTTTCAGTTTACTTTATATCCATAAGGTTAACCCTACACTAAGTAAACAGTTCAACAAATAGAATGAAGAAAAAAAAACACTATTCTTCAACAGTCAAGACAAAGGCTATTCAAAATCATCACATTTCAAAATGTCAATTGCACGCATATGGATTATCTTTGAGGTGCTCTATTAGTTACCACAGATCAGAAAGAACATATGGTATTTGTCATTTTGAGACTGGCTTATTTCACTAAGTATAATGGTTTCCTATTGCATCCATCCATTTTGTTGTAAACAACAGGATTTTTTTAACCACTATGTAGTATTCCATAGGGTATATATACATGCACCATAATTTGTTTATCCAGTCTTCAGTTGACAGACATTTGGGTTGGTTCTATGTCTTAGCTATTGTGAATTGAGCTGCAATAAACATGGGGGTGTAGATACCTCTTTCATATGCTGATTTCATTTCCCTTGGGTAAATTCCCAGGAGTGGGATGGCTGGGTCATATGGTAGGTCTATATTCAGATTTCTGAGGTATCCCCATACTGTCTTCCACAGTGCCACAGTGTCTGCACCAGTTTACATTCCCACCGCATTACCTTTTCCCCACATCCTCACTAGCATTTGTTGTTTGTTGACTTCTATATGAGAGGAATTCTAACGGGGGTGAGGTGAAACCTCATTGTGGTTTTGATTTGCATTTCCCTGATGGCTAGTGATCCTGGGCATTTTTTCATGTGTCTGTTGACCATTTGGATTTCATCTCTTGAGAAATTCCTGTTCAAGTCTTTTGCCCATTTCTTTCTCCTTTTTTTAATCAAAAAAATTTTTTTAAGGATTTGCCCATTTCTTAACTTGATTATTTGTTTTGTTGTTGAGTTTCTTGAGTTATTGATAGGTTCTGGATATTAATTCTTTATAAGTTTGCAAATAATTTATCCTATCTGTCAGTTGCCTCTTCATTTCGATGAGTTTTTTTTCTGCAGTGCAGAAGCTTCTCAGCTTGATGTAATCCCATTTGTCAAAATTTGACCCCAAGTTTCTTGCTCTGACAAGCACAAGGTCAAGTCCTTGGCAGGCAGACAGAAGGCAGGGGTTCTGGTGCTTGAGGGCAGATCAGGGGCCACAGTGCATAGCAATGTGCCATACACAATGTAGAAGGCTGTAGAAAGGGGGCGGGGGCGGGGTGGGAGAACCAACTGCCTGATTGGATCAGTTCACACTGCATGCTTGTGTTAAAATTTTGCCCTGTGCCCCATTAAGGTGTGTGAGTATTATATGTTAATTAAATACCTTTAATAAACTAAAGGAGGGGAATAAAAAGACCCCAGCTGGTCCAGGCAAGGCCCAGGACCAAGCCCTAAGAATGGCCCCATAAGGAAGTGCCTCCCCCATGTTTGCCCATGTCTCCCACACTCCCACAGAACACCTAGGAAATGACACTATCTGCAGAGGCACCAAGGAGACTGGCCTAGGTCCCCAGATGGCCTCTTCTCTACCCTGGGAGATCCACAACTTGGTGCCCTGGTGACCCATGTCCCATGGTCCCACTGTGACACCTGCTATGTGCCAGGCACTCCACCAGCCCCTAGAGTCCTCAAATCATTTTCACTGTTGTAATGAATGTACAACGTGGGGACCAATCGTCACCCCATTTGGCACATGGGGAATCCTCAAAGGTTAAGCAAGCTGCCCGCCGTGCTTGCAGGACTTAGAGTTGGCAGATCTCCAAATCAGTGTCCTCGACTATCGTGACCCTCCTGCTGCTGACCCTCACCCAGGGCCCAGGACCCCTCACACTCAAGTAGAGGAGTTCTCTGGACCCCAGTTTGAGAAACATGGACTTAGAAGACTAAGACAGTGTGCTAAGAAAATGCCCTTGGACTGGAAGCCATTATTGCAAAATGGGGGTTTTGGGGGTGTCTTGTATTGCTGTTGAAGATGTTTGCTTGTAAGGGATCACCAAGGTGGAGTGGTGTTGTGGTGTCACAGATAAAGTCATTGTCTGTGACGCTGGCATCCCATATGGGCACTGGAACATGGTCTGGCTGTCCCACTTTTCTTTTCTTCTTCTTTTTTTTTTAAAGATTTATTTAAGTCCAAGTTATGCAGAAAGAGAGAAAGGTCTTCCTTCCATCTGCTGGTTCACTCCCCAAATGGCCACAATGGCCGGAGCTGCCCCGATCCAAAGCCAGGAGCCAGGAGCTTCTTCCAGGTCTCCCACGTGGGTGCAGGGACCCAAGGACTTGGGCCATCCTCTACTGCTTTCCCAGGCAATAGCAGAGAGCTGGATTGGAAGTGGAGCAGCCAGGACTCAAATCAGCACCCATATGCGCTGCAGGCAGCAACTTTACCCACTACACCACAGCGCTGGCCTCCCACTTTTCTTTGTTTTAATTTATTTATTTATTCAAAAGGCAGAGTTACAGGGAGGCAGAGGCAGAGAGAGAGAGAGAGGTCTTCTGCCAGCACCAAGGCAGCGGCCCCTCCCTGCTCCACTTCCAATCCAGCTCCCTGCTAATGGCTTGGGAAAAGCAGCAGAAGATGGCCCGAGTTTTTTGGTCTCCTGCCATACCATGTGGGAGACCTAGAAGACGCTCCTGGCTTGGGCCTGGCCCAGTGCTTGCTATTGTGGCCATCTGGGGAGTGACCCAGTAGGTGGAAGATTTCTCTGTCTGTCTCTCCCTCTCTCCCTATAATTCTGACTTTCAAAAATAAATAAAATCTTTCTTAAAAGAGAGAGAGCATCCAAGAAATGAAAGTGCATCAGCCCCGCACCCCGTGGGTGAATCCACTCAAAGGCTCTCCCTGCGGCTGTCTCACAGCGCCTCCTTCTATCCAGGCGTCGGCTGCTCTTCTTGAACGTCAGTCCACCCTTCCTGTTCTGCTCAGGATTGCATAGAGCAAGCCCAGCCTCTCCTCTTCCTGGTGGTCTCCCACGTGTTCGGAGACAGACGCCACGCCGCCAGCGCCATGCCTGCCCCCCGCACCGTGGCACGCACCTGCAGTCCTTCGGTCCCTCCTCGGGGCCCTGCAGAAGGCACAGCTGGAGATGTAGCAGTGCCACTGTGGAGGGTGGGGCCTGTGCTTTCACGTGGACCACCGTCCAAGAGAGAGGGGCGCCTCTGAGTCGGCAGCCTCGTGTCCAGGGGCCTCGGTGTCAGCCTCTCTCTCATGGCCCGTTCAGTTTCTGTGACGAAAGTGCCTTAGACGGGGTCGTTGCTGAACAACGGAAACAGCTTGTCGTTCTGCAGGCTGGCAAGGCCAGGGTCAAGGTGCCAGCGGATTCAGTGTCCGCTGAGCCCTGCTCTCTGCTTCTACCGTAGAAGGGAAGGAATACCCCTTCCAACCTGCCTTCTAAGGACGCTAATCTCTCGGTGGTGGTGGGAGAGACACAGAGAGTGAGCGAGATCTCGCATCCTCTGGTTCCCCTCACAAATACCTACATCTGCCAGAGCTAGGCCAAGCTGAAACCGGGAGCCAGGAACTCGATTCAAGTCTCCCACGAGGGTGACAGGGACCCAACGACTTTACCATCACCACTGCTTCCCAGGGTCTACACTAGCAGGAAGCTGGAATTAGGAGCGGAGCCAGCACTCAAACCCAGGCACTTTGAAATGGGTTGCGGGTGTCTGAACTACTAGGCTGAAGGCCTGTCTGTAATCTCTCTTTTCAGAGGGTGATTTTAATAAGGGTAATGTACTTGGGGCCTAAAATCCCCACCTCTTAATACTAATACCACACACACTGCCAACTAAGCTCTCACAAAGGAATCTAGGGGGACACCAACTTTCACTCCCCAAAAGGCCGCAATGGCTGGGACTGGGCCAGACTGAAGCCAGGAGCCAGGAACCCCACCCATGTGGGTGGCAGGAGCCCAAGCCCTTGGGCCATCTTCCGCTGCTTTCCCAGGTGCATTAGCAGGGAGCTGGGGCAGAAGTGGAGCAGCCAGGACTGGAGCCTGGCGCTCACCTGGGATGATAAATGTGCTGTACCACAAAGCCAGCCCCTCTGATCCAGTTCTTACAATGACGGAGAGACCTGGGGGACCATCCAGCTCAGGCTGAGGCCTCGCTAGGGAACCTGTGTAGTGTGGGGAGAGTGGGGAGAACCACACCGGGTTAGTTCCCTGTCGCTATACCCACAGATGCCCCCACAACCTAGCAGCTGCAAACTCTGACTGCTTGCAGGTTATTTGGGCGTGGCTCAAAGTCTCACAGGCCGGGGTGGTCCGGAGCCAGGGCTCTGCTCCCAGCTCGCTTGTGGGGGTATGCACAGGCTCTGGACCCCTGCAGGTGGCCTCCCCACACAACCCTTCACAGTGTGCCAGCTGACTTCTCCCAGAGGACAGGTAGGGGTGGTGGAGGGAGACCTTCTGAGAAAGGGCCTCCATGCAGAAGCTACAGTCTCACAACCCTAATATGATTTGAACAGGATTCAGTTCCCCAAACTCTTGCAGAAATATATATATATATATATATATGTATATATATAAAGACAAGTAGAACAACAGAGAAAGGGGGAGAGAAAGAGAGATCTTCCATCCCCAGTTCACTTCCCAAATAGGCTCAACAGCCTGGCTGGGCCTGGAACTCCATCCTGGTCTCCCACGTGGGTGGCAGGGGCCCAAGCACTTGGGCCTCTTCTGCTGCTTTCCCAGGAGCATTAGCAGGGAGCTGGATCGGAAGTGGAGCAGCCGGGACTTGAACCAGCGCCCATATGGGATGCCAGCATCCCATGCAACGGCTTAACACCCTGTACCCCAACACCAGTCCCCAAGGCAGAGGTTTAAACCCCGAAGTCTTAATGGCACTGGTCCATGGATAAATGGTGGATAGAGTCGGGTAGACTTGGCTCCAGTCATGGTGTCTGTAGGGGGGCCTTTGGGGTGTGGTTGGGCTGGAGGAGGTGGCCGGGGCAGTCATGATAGAAGCAGAGAGCACACCAGGACGAGACGGCTCCCTGTGTCTCTGCTTCCTGGCTCGCCCTATGAGCACCTGTCCCTCCACCATCCTCTGGCTCCAGCAGACTAAGGGGCCACCTGATCTTGGACTGAGAACCTACAAACCTGCAAGCCAAAGTAAACATTCTCCCCTTCTAAGTCGCTCCCCTCAGGTATTTTGGCTAAGGTCACAAAAAGCTGACTCGCAGAAAATCTTGGAAGAGGCTGCCGGCGGCTTCTGCGGTATTTGCTGCATCAGGATCGTGTCACTGGATCCAAGCCACTTATTTCAGGGGAGGGGGTGATCCGGGGGCACGGCTCCCAGGCGAAGGGGCCACCTACCTCCTCCGCCTTCTCAGCTCACGGCTTGGATGCGTTGCGCTAGTTAATTAACTTTGCTCGTCTGGGAGAGGAGAGGGGCAGGGCCACTCTGAGGTCACACTGAATTAAACGAAATAGCACAGACGGGCGGCGTCTGGTCTCGCGGGGCAGCCCAGCCGGTGCCGCCTCCTCGGCTGTGGTCCCTCGTGCAGCCAAGGGCCAAGGGCTCATTTGATTCCACTTGTCAAGGGGGTTCTCTGGGTACACGTACAGCGAGGGCACTGCAGAAGATGGCGCCTTTGCGGCTTTGGGGACCTGAGTGTGTTTTAGCGCAAACTCTCGCTCGATCCGTTGTCTGATTCAGCTCCTCTCAAGCTTGCCCAGAGGTGTGTCCAAGCTCCGGGCCATCGGCGACCTGCCTCTGATACACTGCTACATGCAACAGAGGGCTGTGCCCGCCACTCGGTCACGCTCCCGTGTGGATGGGGCAGCGGGCACATGGAAGCCCTCCGGGACAGCCCACTCGCCAGGAAGCAGTGGGCTGATCTCTCATTTCATTCTTGAACATCTGTGGCAATTTCACCAGGGTAAAAAGCTGAGGTCCCTTACCAGGGGAGGGGGGGCGGAGAACCCTCTGCCCTTGGGTTGCCTCCTCCCATTGCCCGATTTTACCCTTCGGGGTGCTGTGTGCTGAGCCGCCCATCTCTGCCCGTGGAGGGTCTCCTATACCTCGCGTCACTCTGGCTGCAGGGGGCGGGAGCTGTGGCAGAAATAATCAATCGGCCCTTCCACAGGCTGCCATGCAGGCCAAGGAAAACCTGTCCCTAACAAGCCTTCAAAAGCTGCCCCAACCATGCCAACCTAAGGGAACTGCTGTAAGTGGACAAAGAGCTACAGAGAAGCCGAGGGGCCCAGCAAATGGGCGCTGGCTCCTGTGACTGCGCCTCCCCCCACCCTAGGGGATTGGAGCACCATGGGCTCTGCTGCCACTGGACCCGGGGGAGGGAACGTGGGACTCCCTGCCAGGAAGCTGTCCCTGCCCTACGCCCAGACCCCAACCACAGGGGCGCCCCCTCTGGATCCTCACTGCCCCATAGCTGCCTCTGCAGCTCCACCTAACCCTACAGAGACCCGGCCCTTGGTGATAAATTGACAAAAGAGGCACTGGTGTTGCGGCATTGTGGGTTAAGCCGCCCCCTGTGACACCAGCCCGAGTACCTGGGCCCCTGCTGCACATGTGGGAGGTCTGGGTAGAATTCCAGGCTCTTGGCTTCGGGCCTGGCCCAGCCCTGCCCACTGTAGCCATTGGGAGAGCGAGCCAGTGAATGGAAGATTCCCCCTCTCTCTGCCTGTCCCTCTCTGTCAAGGGCAAGTAAAATGACAGCAAGGCTGCACAAAGATTTTCCGTTTCCACATCGGTCTGAAAGTCTGGCTGAGCCTTCTGAGCTTCAGATATACAAGAAGGTGAGCTCTTAAGGGCAGCACCGGCGAGGTCGTGGACGAGCCGGGTCCGCCCGAGGCCACAGCCGGTGCCGGGGTCTGCAGCCTTGCTCCAGCAAGCCAGAGCCTCGCAGCGCCCTGCTGCCCCAGCATGCCAGGTGTGGTGAGGGACGCTTGCATTTGGGGTAGGTGGTACTCAGCCCTGAAAAACAGACTCCTCAGGTTTGAGGCGTGGGGAGCTCTGGACTGCTTAGTGGACAGAGGTCTCCCCCATGACTGCCAACCCTCTCCTTCTATAGTAAGAACATCCCTAAAACACGACAGGTACATGTTTTATAAACCCCAAGACACAGACTTAGTTCCCTAAGGTGTACACAATGGCTCTCGAAGGGGGGCTGGCGTCGTGGTGCAGTAGTTAAGCAGCTGTTTGCGATGCCTGTGTGCCATAACGAAGTGCTGGTTCGAGTCCCGGCTGCTCTGCTTCCCAGCCAGCTCCCTACTCAAGCGCCTGGGAAAGCAGTGGAAGATGGCCCAAGTACCTGGGCCCCTGCACCCATGGGAGAGACCCAGACGGAGTCCCAGGCCCCTGGCTTCGGCTTGGACCAGTCCTGACCGTTGTAGCCATTTGGGGAGTGAGCCAGCAGATGGAAGATCAATCGATCTCTCTCTCTGGAACACAGTCTTTCAAATAAATAGAAAAAGAATTTAAAGGAAAGCTTGTAGAATGGTGGAGTTGAAAGATAAGTTTATTTAGGTGCAAATATTTAGGTGCAAAATTTAGGTGCACTTTCGTAACGCATGTGTGGTTTTTTCGTAATACGCCTTTTCATGAACTTTTTGAAGATCCCACGTGGGTATGGCTGTCAGGTGCGCGCTGTTGTTTTTTCCACGAACCCTTGCAAGCACCCAGTGCCTTCCTGGGAGGTTAGTGCTGGCGAGAGCTGACACTTCCTGGCCACCTAGAATGCGCCGGAAGTGCCGCTCCCCATGTTACCCCCCACCCAGGCTGATCCTCGGAGGCGGCCAGGATTGCTGCCCCCCTCTCCAGGTGAGGAGGCCGAGGCCAGCCCCTGAAGCCTGACGGGGCTGCCTGCCCCCCCCTCTCTCCCTAGGGGCCTCGGCGTCTTCTACCCCGAGCTGGGGAACATCGGCTGCATGTTCATTCCCGACTGCGACAACTTCAGACAGAAGATCACCTCCTGGTCGGAGCCCATAGTCAAGTTCCCCGGGGCCTTGGACGTGAGTGCGCAGGGCGGGGCTGGGGCTGGGGGAGGGAGTGTGTCGCCTCTGAGCCTGCAGATCTGGGTGACTTGAAGCCCCGTGCTTCAAGGGGATGGAGGGCAGTGCTGGCCGTGGCCATCAGGATGTGCTTTCCCGGGCCGGGCCCGTGGCCTCCAGGAGGGGCTGGGGAGGTGGAGGGTTGTAGCTGGGGTGTCCTGGGGGCCCGTGCTCTTCTGGGACCCCCTACTCTGGGGGTTCCTGAGCCTGGCTCTGCAGGGTCAAGATGAAAAGCAGTCGGGAGTGTGTGCTTTGGGGTCAGCAGAGCCCAGGAAAGGGGTGCAGGGGGAGCTTCCTGTCAAGGGGCAGGGTGGCTGCCCCCGTGGAGCGGTCTGTGACGGACAGGGCTTCCAGGGCGGCGACGCGAGCAGAGGCCATCGGCCCACAGCTGCGACAGGGCCCACGTGCCTCCTCTGCCCCCAGTCATCTCAAATCATAAGAAGTGCAAATAAGCACTCCTCTAAGGAAAGGGACTTAGCACCGAGCTGTTCCGGAAGCTTCCTTTGGCCCCAGGGGTCTGGTGGCCTGGGGAAATGCATGGAGGTGTGGGGGTGGGGCTGCGGCCCCAGGTGTCAGGCGGAGGCCGAGTTCTTGCTGTATGCTGGGCTTGGGCACAGGGCTCAACGTGGGTGTGAGGACTGTGACGTTACGGGGGCTCGGGTCACCAATGCATGGGGACAGAAGGACTTAGGTCAGGGAGAGGCTGACCTTCCGGTCCCTTCTGTGCGGCGTGGTGAGGAGAGGGCCCTTCCTGTCTCTGGGCACAGCCTGGGGGCTCCATGCTGCCCACGCCAGGGCCTGGCCACCATCAGCGGAGCTGTGGCCGGGCAGAGGCGCTGGAGGAGGCGAGCACAGGTGTGGAGGGCCCGAGTCGGCCTCCTTTCTTGAAACGCTTTTGCTTCTAGAGAACAGATAACTGGTGACAGGTCTTGCCCTTCGTGAGTCTAACACACGTGCATGCATATATGTGCCTATGACACACTGCACACACACGCACTGTGCACATGCACACATAGGTGCTCCCATGTACACGCACACAGCAGCCCTCTTCCCTGGGGCCTCTGGCCTGGGTCACCCCTGAGGACAGCAAGAGGAGCAGAGAAAGAAGGATGTGATCTGACTCTTGGGGCGGGAGGCAGGAGGCCACAGGAGCAGGACAAGGAGCCCTGACACTTAGGGACAAGGCTGTGCTACTTCCGGAACAAAACTCTTGGCTTTACCAGGGTTTCGCTTGTCTTCTGCTTTCCCACTGAAAGAGTGAGCAAGTGGGGCCGGAGATTTTCACAGAGAGGGATGACTCCCAAGGGACAGTCCGCTGCCCGCTCCCTTTTGTGAGCTGTAGTACTGCAGGCATCCACTAGATGGCAGTGGAGACTTTTCAGCAGAGCAGATTTGACGCCGGCTTGAAAGCTGGGTCGATACACACAACACGGGACAGCGCGCCCACCAGGGCTTGAACCCGCCCTCTGCTGGGAAGCCCAGCTGTCTCAGCCCAGGGGACGGTGGGAAAGAGAGCTGCACTGGAACACAGAGATCGCTTAAAGACCCATGATGCTGGGGAGGGTATGGGTTTCACAAAGTAAGGTTTGTCTGAAGTCGTGGAAAGAAAGGGAAAAAACAGTGCTACACCGCTATGGAGCTCCTGTTTATGGAAATTTAATAGATCTATGAGAAAACAGAGTCAAAGTCATCAAAAGTTGCCGTTCACAGAGCGCTGCGGTGTGCCGGGCTCCACGCATGTGTCAATTCCTTCAACCCCCGGTCAAGGCTACAAGTGGAGGATTTCTGTAGTCGAGACTGCCAGTGGCCAGCACCAAAGCCAACTCAAACCTGCTTAGGCCAAAAGAGAAAGAGGAGAACTTGCTGGTTCACAAAACCGAAAACCACAGGGCTAACAACATCAGGCATGGCTGGATCCAGGCCCTCGCACAACTTTTCCCAGAAATTTATCTCTGTATGTGTGTGTGTGTGTGTGTGTGTTTTCTTTTCCTGTGCTGTTTTATTTGTAAATAGACTCCTCCCTTGTGGCGACACAAATGGCCCCAACAGTCTCAGGTTTGCATTTGACCAGGTTATCCGTCCTGGTGCAAATAGAGTGACCTTTTCCAACCATGCAAAAGTCACAGGCGTTGTCTCATGTGGTCACTAACAGTGGCCCTGGGCAACCCCCCTTCAGGTACGAGGACCACAAGCAGAAGAGGATGGGCCCCCAGGGGGAGAATAGGGGTGCTGGTTATCAGGAGAAGGGGAAGAGAGCCTCTGGGGCCAGACCCTGAGCAGGAGAGCAGCTGCACCAGGTCTGCCTAAATCCAGTGTCCTGGGCCTTGACCGGCGCACTCCTGGCCGGGGCTCCGAGGGAGACCTCGAGGAGCGCAGGCGCAGTCCAAGGGCACTTGGAATGGCAAGGGGAGGCAGCACAGGCATTGCCGAGGAGGGGCTGGCTGCGGCCTCCCTGAAGAGGCGCGGGCGGGGGCAGAGGCAGGGAGGAAGCACGTGCAAGCCGGGGACAGGATCCCTTGAGAATAGGGGGCCACAAGCCTGGGTGCTTAGCGAGAGAAGAGGAGGGAGTGGTGGGGTCTGACGGGGACAGGCACAAGGTGGTGCCTGGCTTGGTGGGGACGGCGCCTTGCTGCTGGGGCAATGGAAGCAGTGCCACCAAAGCAGCCACAGCTGCCACTCGTGCCCAGAGAGGGACCCCTGCTCCCCAGACAGCCCCGGGGCCCTGGCCGGGGGTGGGGGTGCAGTGGGCGCCTGCCGGGGGTATTCCCTCCTGCACCCCTTTGTGCCTGCTACTTCCTCATGTTTGCGTCCTGCCCCAGCCAACGTGCCGCCTCCTGCAGGAAGCCTTCCCTGCCTGCCTTCCTCTGGGCTACAGCCCCGCCCCTGGTTGATCTTTTCATTCTTTCTCTGAGCATTTTAAATGTCCCGAGCCTCTAAGCGAGTCTGCTTGCTTCTGCCGTGGACAGCAGCCGCTCCTTCCTCCCTCACAGCTGCAACCGTTCCATAAACCCTAGGAAAGCAAGACCCTGCGTTCTCAGTGCCCGAGTCACCCCCAGCCCTACCGGCCTTGCAGACCCCACAGTGGCTAGGGGAGTGCACGGAGGGCAGGTGGAGGGAGTGTAAGCTGCCTAAGCCCTATGGTGGGGGTGGGGGGGTGGGATACTGGGGCACTGGAAGAAACCACTGAGCCTAGTGGACCCCTGGGCCTGGGTGTGAGTTGGGGGCAGGAAGGGAAGCCATGCAGTGCTCCCAGGGGAGCTGTTGCAGGAGGAGCAGCCCCCCCCCCCAGGGGGCATCCCGGATCTGACAGGAGCAGGCCTGTGGAGCACAGAAGATGCCCCACTGCCAGGCCCCACGGCTGGGAGGTGGGAGGAAGGGGCCATGGGCGAGTGCTGTGGGGATGGCAGCCCTGAGAGCTGGAGCCCTCTGGGAAGGCTCAGGGTGTGGGCGAGGCAGAAGACACAAAGAGGGGTGCAGGCAAGAAGGGGCAGGAATGGGGAGGCCTCCAGGCTCAGAGCTGGGAGAGGCCCCCTGGGGCAAGCTGTGGGACTTAGCAAATTCTCACCTGCCTGGGTACTGCTCTCGAGAGATGGCTGCGGACAGGTGCACCTTGGCGTCCTGCTGGCCCGAAGGCGGAAATGTCGTCAAGTTCAAAGTGCACCGGGTGCCCCTGGCCTCCTGAGAATCCCAGCTCGGAAGCTCAGGGCCTGGCAGGGCGCCCGGCCGTGTCCCCTCGAGACCTTGACCATGACCGTGGGGCTGACTGCGAGTGGGTAGGACTGCATTGACTCACCAGGGCAAAGGTCCAAGTTCAAAATGCAAATCACAGCTTCACTGCATGGGAGTCACTTTGTTGCGTTGGCACTCGTAGAAGTGTGTGTGTGTGTGTTGTTTTTAATTATAAATTCAACCTGGGCAAGTTGAAGACTTCTGTTATCCCAGGACCGTGGGCTGGGAGCAGAAAGTCAGGTCGGGATGGGGTGAGGGGTCCACCAATACAGGGAGTGATGGTTTGGAGTGGAATCATTGAGATGTGACCGTAACCCAGTGCCTAGTGCCCAGTCAGAGCTTAGTAAGTGGCAGATGCCATCGTGATGACGAGACTGGGACGGTGAGAAGGGTGGGGGAGAAGGGGCAAGCTTTCTGAGGGTTTGGGCCTGTGTCAGTCAGTGGCCTGCGATTGCCGGTTCGAGTCCCAGCTGCTCCCTTTCTGATCCAGCTCCCTGCTAATGCGCCTGGGAAAGCAGTAGAGATGCTACTCCCCCACCTAGCAGACCTGGATGGAGTACTCAGGGGACAGCTGAGGTTCTCAAAGGCGATGGAGAGATGGGCAGGTAGAACCAGCGGGGGCGCGGGGGGCGGGTGAGGAGAGCACCGGCACCCAGAAGCTACGAACTTGTCCCTTCACCCCTTGTCCCCTGGTTCCTGAACTCAGCTGGTCACCTCTGCTAAAATCCCATGCCAGCCCAGCTGCCCGGCCACCTTTATCAGGGCACCTCTGGGTACCAGGGGGCCAGGTAAGAGGGCAGTAACGATCATCAGGTTGCAAAGAAATTTCCCGGGCAGGCCTGGAGCATCCCCCTAGCAACACTGGGAGATGGACAGAGTGGGAGAGATGACGGGGCTGCCCCAGCTCACACTCACCAAAGCCAGGCGGTGCGAGAACCAGCCGCTGACGGCAGCTCCCCTGCCTCCTAGTCCACCTGGATGGCTGGAAAACAGCCCCCACCCAGCGTCCATGCCGGGCCTGGGGTGTCGGGTGCTCGTTCACCCATTCATTGGAGCAGATCTGGATGGAGAGCCACTCTCTGCCTGGGACCCTACCCGGGGCTGGAGACACCAACAGATCCAATCGCTGCCCTGCCCATTGGACACCCCCTAATGGTCAGCACGTTGATTGCTGCTGTCCCAGTGAACTTGGGAGCGCACTGGCTCCCTCCAGGCCAGCTTCTGTATCTCCATTCCCAACCCTGTTTATCCTCCAACCTGCTTTGAAGGCATCACACTCACTGCTTCTGGTTCACAGTTCTCATCGCACCTGAACCTGGCCCTGGGAGCCTTTTAAGAAAGCTTTGCTGAGGGTCAGCGCTGTGGTGTGGCGGGTAAAACCACCGCCTGTGATGCTGACATCCCACATGGGCACCAGTTGGAGTCCCGGCTGCTCCACTCCCCATCCAGTTCCCTGCTAATGCGCCTGGGAAAGCAGCGGAGGATGGCCCAAGCGCTTGGGCCCCTGCCAACCACATGGGAGACCCAGAGGGAGCTGCTGGCTTCGGATTGGCACAGCTCTGGCTGTTGCAGCCAACTGGGGAGTGAACCAGCAGATGGAAACCTCCCCCTACCTCTCTCTGTAACTCTGTCTCTCAGATAAATAATTTTTTAGAAAAAAAAAATGAAAAGGAAGCTTTGCGGGGCCCTAGCACAAAGGCATTGCCGGAGCCCAAGCTAGCAGGTGTCTGCTTGAGAGCCGCATCTGAGGTTGGCTGACAGCACAGGGTCAGGGCTGGGGAAGCAGGCTGCAAGTGCTTTTCAGGTCAAATTACATTTTTACATTTTTTTTTTTAATCTCTGTGGGCTGAAAGGAGAGTGCAGTGGCTGTGCAGCCTGGTGTGTGTGTGTGTGTGTGTGTGTGTGTGTGTGTGATTGAGTGAGTGTCTGCAGGGGGCTGCTCCCATGCCCGTGATCTGTTCACAGCAGTCTCCTGGGAGTGTCAGCAAAGGCTTCTTGGATTTTAAAATAGCTGCCGGCCTTTGTCAGGGCATTCAGCGGGATGAGCGCACGCATTTGGACTGCTCTGGGGACATGGCACCTGTTCTCAGAGGACTGGGGTGGTGGCTTCAAGAAGAGTTTTGAGACAGGTTTTGTAGATTTTTAAAAAGATTGTATTTATTTGAAAGGCAGAATTGTAGACAGAAAGGGAAAGATGAGAGATCTTCCATCTGCAGTTTCACTCCCCCAAATGACCGCAACAGCCAGGGCTGGGCCAGGCTGAGGCCAGGAGCCTGGAAGTCCACCCGGGTCTCCCACGTGGGTGGGTGGCAAGGGTCCAGGCACTTGGGCCATCCTCTGCTGCTTTCCCAGGTGCATTAGCAGGGAGCTGGATTGGAAGCGGAGCAGCTAGGACAGGACCCAATGCCTGTGTGAGATGCACGCAGTGCAGGACGCAGCTTAACCTGCTGCACCACGACGCTGGCCCTTGTGGGTTTTTTAAAAAGTGTTAAGGCTTCTGTGTCGTAGGGGAAAGGAGGAGAGGATGAGGCGGGGCCAGGTGCTCGGTGTATTCTGCCAGCCGGCAAGGCGGAGGCTGCCAAGAACCCGGCGTGGGGACACCTGTCACCCTGACATGAACCATGTCTCTGGCTCCTCCAAGGACCGTGCATCCCGGCCACTTTGGAGAGCACACTGTTCTCCACAGGGTCCGCCTGACCTGAGTCGCAGCCGCACGGGGTCAAGGGCAGGCAGGGGCAGGTGCCTGCTCTGACAGATGAGGAGACGGCCTTTATTTCTAGTGGGTTTTACTCAGGAGAGCAGTTCTAGGTTTGCAGTAACTGAGCCGAGAGTAGAGTGAGTTCCCACATGCTCCCAACCCGCATCCCCCTCCCACAGCGTGACGTCTGACGCAACTGGTGAGCCCGTGCCAACCCCTCGTGGTCACTCTCAGTGCTGGGTGATGTCTGAGGGTAGACACGTACAAGGTGACTGGCAGCCACAGCAAGAGGCGTCTCGTGGCCCTGAAGCTCCTCCGTGTCCTGCCCGTTCTCCCTCCCCACCAACCACAGCAACCACTAAGGGTGTGACGGTCACCGTGATGGTGTCTCCTCCAGTCTGCCACATCGTTGGATCCA
This sequence comes from Oryctolagus cuniculus, assembly GCF_964237555.1. NCBI lineage: Eukaryota > Metazoa > Chordata > Mammalia > Lagomorpha > Leporidae > Oryctolagus > Oryctolagus cuniculus. The sequence goes on from NC_091439.1 coordinate 440,551, forward strand.
TATGGCCTTTCAAGATCGACAGAAAACCTGGGGCACCACCACGGCCCCCGCCTCCTGTCCTGGCAACCTGGGCACAGCGTAAGGGCTCCGGTACACGGTCCCCATGGCTTAGTCTCTCACCTGAGACTCCCTCCTGCCTTCCCTGGGCATTTCAGTCAAGCAGCTTTGCAGTGGACAGGGGCCCCCACCCCATGTCAGTTTCTCCCCGCTCCTCCTCTCCCCTCCAATGAGAATGTGAACTCCCCGAGGGCGGAGACCTCCCTGTGCAGGAACACAGGCAGTGCCTGGGCAGTGAGATTTTTTTTAAAAACATGTATTTATTTGAAAGGCAGAATTACACAGAGAGAGGGAGAGCCAGAGCCAGAGAGAGCTTCTCCTTCTGCTGGTTCACTCCCCAAGTGGCTGCAACAGCCAGGGCTGGGCCAGGTCAAAGCCAGGAGCCTGGAAGTCCACCTGGGTCTCCCACGTGGGCGGCAGGAGCCCAGCTACTTGGGCCATCTGCTGCTGCTTCCCCAGGCGCATTCGCAGGGAGCTGGCTCAGAGGTGGAGCAGCCGGGACTCGAACTGGTGCTCCTGCGCGATGCAGGTGTCACAGGTGGCATCTTCATCCTGGGCACCAGGTCAGGCTGTGGCTGATTCTGGCTTGTAGACCCAGCAGGGTGCTGGGTGGCTGTCTCCTGCTGATAACAGGGTGAACCTGACAGTTCTCAAAGCCCTCTCCCTGCCATGACAGCACTTTCTGGTCCTCTCGCCTCTGCCTTATTTTCTGCTTCCTTATCACAGCTCAGCGCAGAGAGGGAGGCAGGCTGGGCAGGTGTGGGGCTGTGAGGGGGAGGCCGAGGTGTGGCTCAGAGCCTGGTACCCACCTGCTCGGGGGCCTGCTCCAACAAGGCCAGCGACAAGCCTGCAGTCTGGGTGCCCCCCGCTCCTGCTCCTGCGGCACACACTGGCCTCCACCCACTCCGTCCCTACCAGCCACCCGTGCCCTGCTCACTCTGAAGCTTGGCAGCCCCTAGCGCAGCAGGCAGAATTTCACAAATGGGGAAACTGAGGCGCAGAAAGCAGAGCAGCAGGGTCCGGATCTGAAGCCGGGGTCCAGTGCCCAAGCCTCTGACCACACCACAGCACGGCTTCCTGATTGGTACAGCTGTGTCCTCAGACGCCGAGCGCCAGGTCCAGGGAAGAAACAGGGCAGGGAGGCAGGGAGCAAGGGGTGGGCGTTCCTCTTTTTTTTTTTTTTTTTTTAAGATTGATTTATTTATTTGAAAGTCAGAGTTACACAGAGAGAGGAGAGACAGAGAGAGAGAGGGAGAGGGCTTCCATGGCTGGTTCACTTCCCAATTAGCCACAACAGCTGGAGCTGTGCCGATCCGAAGCCAGGAGCTTCTTCCAGGTCTTCCACATGGGTGCAGGGGCCCAAGGACTTGGGCCATCTTCTACTGCTTTCCCAGGCCACAGCAGAGTGCTGGATGGGAAGTGGAGCAGCCGGGACTTGAACCGGCGCCCGTATGGGATGCCAGCACTGCAGGCAGCAGCCTCACCCGCTACGCCACAGCACCAGCCCCTGGGCATTCCTCTTGACCTGCCTATCCCTTTGCAAATGGCCTGGCAGAAGCGCCCAGCTGTGGCAGTGGCTCAGCCCAGGGAGAGCAGGGCCGCGAGGGGAGCACACTTCAGTGACTTTCTGTGTCCACCACTAACCCCAGGTGGGGTCAGGAGAAGCCCCTGGGTCTTGGGACCCTCGGGTCTGTGTTCTTCCCACCGCACTGGGAATGCAGAGGACCCCCGCCCGCAGCAGGGGTAGGCACAGATGGCCTTCTCAGGGCTCCTCGGGCTGCAATGGGAAGAGCCAACACCAGGGGGAGACACGTGACCGTCATCCCGCCCCAAGTCCCAGCGAGGGCCGGCACAGGAGCAGGAAGGCTTTCCAAAGGTCAGGTCAGGTGGAGGAGACCTGGCGGGTGATGGAAGAAACAGAAGGCCCCCAATTTGGGGCCGGGGGGTGCGCACCCCTGCACCCCTGCTTGTGGAAATGCACGCAGCCTGGAGCTGAAGGCTGTAAACCCAGGGCCACCAACTCCTGGTGCCCGCCAGGGTCAGGCCGCTGATGAGCTGGGTGCAATGCCAGCAGGTGGTCCTGAGTGCACCGTCACAGCCTGCCCCGAGGAACATGACTTAGAAAACACGGTGCTGGCCGGCGCCGCGGCTCACTAGGCTAATCCTCCACCTGCGGCACTGGCACACCGGGTTCTAGTCCTGGTCGGGGCGCCGGATTCTGTCCCGGTTGCTCCTCTTTCTGTCCAGCTCTCTGCTGTGGCCCAGGAGTGCAGTGGAGGATGGCCCAAGTGCTCGGGCCCTGCACCCCATGGGAGACCAGGAGGAAGCACCTGGCTCCTGGCTTCGGATCGGCGCAGCACGCTGGAGGTTAACCAACGGAAAAAGGCTCTTTCTCTCTCTCACTGTCTAACTCTGCCTGTTAAAAAAAAAAAAAAAAAAAAAGAAAAGAAAAGAAAAAGAAAACACGGTGTTGGCGGTGCCCCAGCCCTCCGTCCCTGGTGCTAGCCGGCCCACGGGCCATCCTGAGTGTGGGGACCACAGGGCGTGGGGACGAGAGCTGTTGACTCTACAGCTTGGTTTGCAGGGCACTTGGAGCCTGAGGGGCTAGGCTGCAAAACGGCAGAGGGCCCTGGCTCCGGGCAGCCCTGGGTGCAAATCCTTGCCCCACTACTTGGAGCCCTGTGACCTCGCACAGGTTCCTGACCTTGGTTTCTTCCCTCACTTGGAAATGCGTCGAATGTCTGTCTCCCCAGCAAGAGCCAGGGATGCGGGCTCTGTGCCCACCCCTCCGGGCAGTCGCCGCACTTTGCTTGCCGCTGGCGCTTCCTCCTCCAAGATGAGATTTCTTTTCTCTTGGCTTCCACGAGCCCCGCTCTGGGCATCGCCTCCCCCTTTCATTCTTCGCTTCTCAGGCTCCTTTGCAGGCTGTTCCTCTTCTTTGGGGCTGGGGCCTCATCCACGTCACAGCTTTCAAGATCTATACAACAGTGATTTCCTGCTGGCCCCTCAAATGCACCAGCACCCCCCCACACACACACCTCCCCCTTCCTCCATGTCTCCCCTCCCCGTGAAGAGCAGCTCCGGCTTCCAGCTGCTCGGAGGGACATCCTGGAGTCACCAGGCAGCTGTACACCAAGAGAACACGTCCAGAAGCTGCTACCCCTCTCCTCCACTGCTACCCCCGGCCAGGGCCAGCACCTACCTAGTCCCTCCTACCTGCCCCAAACGCCCAGCTTATCCTCAGCCTAGCAGACAGCGTGAGCTTGCAGCATGCAGGTCTGATCTGCTCACGCTTCTGCTCCCAATCCTCCTGTCTGCCCCGATTGCCCACGGTCGAAGCCTAGGGGGTACCAGCGGCCTGCCTGACCCCACCGGCCGACTGCTCGCCCCCTCTCCAACTTTGCCTCCTGCCTTGCTCCCCTGGCTGCCGGCCTGCTGGGCCTCCTTTCCACTCTGGTCCACACTCAGCAGGCTTCAGGGCCTTGGACCGGCAGTGGCCTCTGCCAGATCGCCCTCCCACTAATGTCTGGGGGTGGGAGTGGGGGTGGGGGTCTCATCCTCACCTCCTTCACATCTTTGCTTCAAGGTCACCTTCTCAAGGAGGCCTGCAGGTGCCCGCCTCTGACCGCTCCGAGCCCTGCTATCGGCTTCCTACCTGTGCATTCTTCGTTGTGTGTTTTGCTTGCTTGTGTCATCTGCCCCCAGCTAGCCCCCAGCTAGACCACCAGCTCCAGGGACCTCCGTCAGGTTTGGTCGTTGGTGTGTCCCAAACGCCAGGGCAGTGTCTGTCATGTGGCAGGCACGTAACAACCACACGTCAAATGCAGATTTGAAAGTTCTACCCCAGAAAAAAAAGGGGGGGGGCTATAAGCGAAAGTAAACTCTAGGGGCTGGCCTGTGGCACAGTGGGTTAACGCCCTGGCCTGAAGCGTCAGCATCCCATATGGGCGCTGGTTTGAGACCCAGCTGCTCCACTTCTGATCTAGCTCTCTGCTATGGCCTGGGAAAGCAGTGGAGGATGGCCCAAGTCCTTGGTCCCCTGCACTCCCATGGGAGACCTGGAAGAAGCTCCTGGCTCCTGGCTTTGAGTCTGCACAGCGCCGGCCATTACAGCCAATTGGAGAGTGAACCATCGGATGAAAGACCTCTCTCTCTCTCTCTCTCTTTCTCTCTGCCTCTCCTCTCTCTGTGTAGTTCTTTCAAATAAATAAATGAATAAATCTAAAAAAAAAAAAAGTAAACTCCAAAGGCAGACTTGAGAGAACGTGTGCCACAGACATGCAAATGGCTATCATTTGTACATGTCGGGGGCTCTTGGCAGCTGATAGGAGTAGGATGTGTGCCCCACAGAGAACTCCCCATATACCTGGTGGTTGAAGAGAAACAGATCTCCAAGGTGGACACTGGACCACGCAGATGGCGAACTCCGGGCAGGCGTGTGGATGAATGGCCCCGGCCTCGGCTTGTCAGCAGGTGCCGAGCTGACCTTGGCAAGCTCGCATGAGAGGTCTGAGGGCACGATCGGGACAGCGACAGTGGAAGGCAGCGATGGCCCAAGATCAGACGGAAGGGGTTGCCCCAGCGTCCTCTTCCTGGACACTGTCCCAAAATGACCCCTGTCCCAAGGCGATGCTTGTCCTGCTTGGTGTTTTCTGACAAGGGTCCCTTGAGGGTTAGACTGATGACACCCCCCGTGTGTCAGGGGAGCAGAAGCCAGGGTTTCCCCCCACTCCCCCCAAGCCCCGCACCTCCTCTTGGTGGAATTCTGGAACTCGGTGATCTGCAATGCCAGCAAAGCCGCCTGTGGCCCCTCATCTTGCTGAGAGTGACGGTCAAGCTGGGGTTGGCTCGGGAGCCCTTGATTTCTAAGGAACTCTGACAGAGCTGCCTGTTAGCTCCCCATACACCTGGTGCTCCCTGTCCTCAGAGCCCCCAGCCCTGTGAGGTGTACCTCTGCCAGTGCATCATCGGGGACGAGCTATCTCCTCTTCCGATCATCAGCCACTCTCCAGAGCCGGCACCTGCAGAGGCAGGTGCTGCAGAGCAAGGCCCTGCCTCTCCTTCACCGTCATCTTTGACCTGGCCGGCAAGGCTCCTGCTTCCGGGCCGCTACAGAGCAAACGCCCAACACCAGCTTCCACCAGGGGCCCAGGTGGCTAAGAGCAGTCAGCCGGCAGCCACACCCACAGAGCCATAAAACGACCTGCAATTTTTTTACAGGGTCTGAGCATGCGGAAGGCCAGTGAGGCATCAAACCAAATGACAGAATCATAAGGAGAGGGGCAGGTGTGAGCTAGAGCAATATTTTGAAAGTTCTACCCCAGAAAAAAAATGCCATTGGCAAAAGTAAACACCAAGGGCAGACTTGAGAAACCGTGTGCCACAGACATGCAAATGACTATCATTTGTACACATGGGGTGGGGCTCTTGGAAGCTGGTAGGAATAGGATGTGTGCTCCATAGAAGAAGGTGCAGGGCAGGAGGACAGAAAGAGAAAGGAAGTTCTCTTCTGTTTGTGATGCAAACACATGCATTAAAAAATGTATTTGAAAGGCAGAGTTACAGAGAGAGAAGGAGAGACCTGGGCGGGCGAGAACTGCTGGTCCACTCCCTGAACGTGTCACTCCCAGGCGACGACCTGGGCAGGGCCGGGCTGGCGTCAGGAGCCAGAACTCCATAGAGGTCTCCCACGTCGGGGGCAGGGGCCCAAGCACTGGGGCCATCTGCTGCTGCTGCTTTTCCCGGGTGCATCAGTAAGGAGCTGGGTCAGCAGTGGAATGGCTAGGACTCGAATCGGCGCTCATGTGGGATGTTGGCGTCACCGGCAGCAGCTATGCCACCGTGCCCCGATGCTGGCTCAAGGCACGCAATTTTAAAGAATGGTGCAGACTTTATGTGAAGCTCACCATAAGGCAGTTTGTGTTCTTTCTTTTTTTTAAAATTATCTTAAATATTAATGTATTTGAAAGGGAGAGAGAGGAAAAGGCACAAAGAGATCTCCTATCCCCTGGTTCACTCTCCAGATGGCTATAACAGTCACAGCTATGCCAGACCAAAACCAGGAGCCCAGAGCTCCATCTGAGTCTCCCCCATGGGTGGCAGGGGCCCAAGGACTTGAGCCATCTTCTGCTGCTTTCCCAGGAGCACTAGCAGGGAGCTGGATTGGAAGCGGAGCAGACAGGGCTCAAACTGGTGCTTCGACATGGGATGCTGGCATCGCAGGTGGCGGCTCAGCCCCCTGCACCAGGACTCCGCCCCCTGGTGCTCTTGTTCTCCAGTGGAGGGTGCAGTACAGGTAGACAGGTGGCCTCCCCTGCTCTGGGGGTGCCGCAACAATGCCGACCACAGCCAGTGGCATCTTCATTGTGTCGAAACAGTCATTTTAGTCCCAGGGATTTACCCTAACGAGATTATGTAACCAGAGACATGCATAGATGTTTATGTAAAAGGATGTTCATTGTCGCGTTATTTAAAATAGCAGGCAGGGGGAGAAGAGGAGAAATCAATTGGATACTCAACAATAGATTTGTTAACTGGAAGGTACTCACTCTCTCCATATGAAAAAAGTACCACATAGCTATTAAACATCGTGTTGTCAAAGACTACTTAAGGCTACCAGAAAGCCTCACAATGTATTTCTGAATGAAAGGATCCAAATGATAAAACAGTAATTTCACTGTAGTCCAATTTTCAGGAATTACATCTTTTTAGGCATGCAAAAAGGAAACATTAGACAAATGGAGAATCTAGCAAAATCTTAACATCGGATCACCTTGAGGGGTGGGAATTAAAGGTGATTTTTATTTCTCCTTTGCCTTTGTCTGTCATTTCCATATGTTCGCCAATGAATGCATCTATCTTTAATAATAAGGAAAAATGCTATCTGGGAGGGGCGGGGGAGTGAACAGAGAGGAAAGGCTGCAGCTACCCAAATGGTCTGAGTGCTGGTTGCTGTGGAAACCATAACTTTGAATCGCCCAACTTTTTGTGAATTACTTCCCTGCTCTGCGGGTAAGTGCCCGTGCTGGAGTCAGCCTCTCCCAGGCACAGCCACAGCCACGTGTCTGGGGTGGGGGTGGGAAAAGCCGAGGAGCCCTGTCCTGCCCTGGGGAAGAGGTCCCCAGGAGACTCCTCAGTGTCCTGCAGTCGCCTGTCCTCTCCCAGGTGAGCAGGACCCTGGGGGCCTGCTGTGGATCCCGGGGCACAAGCCGCCCCCACCCCACTCAGGCTTCTCTGCACAGGGCTGCGAGCCCCCACAGAGCATCTGATGGTGTCTAGCTCAACCTCAGCCAGCTCTCAGCCCACTTCTACAAGACGGCGTCACAGCAGCGGTGCTGGGAGCTAGGGGCAGGTGGCTCCGTCTTCGTGAGCGTGTCGATGAGCAACCGGGGGACAGGTCACTGAGACAGTGGGCATCTGAATGGAAATCCCACCTTTAGCCCCAGGCCCTCCCCGTGTGCTCTGGGAGAGCTGCACCTGCCCGGTGAAGCCCCTTGGGAAGCCAGGAGGCCAGCTCCCAGTGACCTTGGTTGACAACAGTGCAGACGCGTCCCCACACTTGTTCTGGGAACGCGGGCGCCTCGCTGCCATTTGCAAACCCTGCTCGGAGCTCTAGGGTGCGGAGAACGGGTTGGTTTATAGACGGAGGCAACCACAAGTTGGAATTTTAAAAAGCAATGTGTCCTTTGAGCAGGAGCCCGGGCGGGGGGCTTTGCAGGCTGTCGCTTTCTGTCCCAGGGACCAGATGGAACTTGTTTTTCTGTGTACTTGGGGGTTTAACCCTTTGTGCGCCTCCTCCCCTGCAGCCCCATTCAGGAACGGCTTGCCTCTGGCACGCGAAGTTAGCGGCTTTGAACTTCAGCCACATTCCTTGGGAATGCCTCCTCTTCTCTATCCACTGCCTTGGCCCACGGATCTCATTTTGTTTAGCACACACTGGCGTGTGCCAGACACTGCTCTCGGCACTTTGCAAATATTAGCCCATGTACCCGCTTTGCGGCTCAGGACGCCGAGGCACAGACAGGCTAAGCCACTTGCCTGTGCTCACACAGCCGGTGGCTGACGAAGCCAAGACTCAAACACTGGCTCCCGGCTCCCAGATCTGTGTGCTTGTTTATACTTTCTGTTTTAAGTGATTTAAAAAATTTATTTGTCTTATTTATTTGAAAGGCACAGACATGGAGATGTGTGTGTGTGTGTGTGTGAGAGTGTGTGTGTGTGTGTGTAATTAGAAAGGGGGAGAGATCTCTCATCCTCTGGCTTATTTCTCAAATGCTTGCAACATCTGGGCTGGGGTCAGGTGGAAGCCAAGAGCTAGAGATTCCATCCGGGTCTCCCACTCGGGTGGCAAGGGCCCAAGGACTTGAGCCACCACCTGCTGCCTCCCAGGGCGCGCACTAGCAGGAAGCTGGGTTCAGGAACTGGCCAGGACTCACATCCGGGCACCCTGATGTGGGACACCGGCACTCCAGGCAGTGTCTCAACTGCTACCCCGAACACCCACCCCAGAACTGGTGTGTTTGGCCGCAGCATCATGGCTGACTCTCCAACAGCAAATCCTGTTCTAAGTTCAGAGCTCCTGGGGTGGATCTTCCCCCCTGGAGCCCTGGGAGCCGCAGGTGCCGTCAGAATGAGAGGGAACGCACATGCAGTGCTGTGTGAAAGGTGCCCGCCCGCCCCACCTAGATGGGGGGCCAGAGCCCAGCACTCCCTGGGGGCCTTGGCTGGTGACAGAGCTGCAGCCTGCTGGGCACCGGGAGGCTGTACCCTGAGATAAGAAGGATCAGATTCTCAGTGAAGCAGCTCAGGGGTTAGTGAGAGCCTCCCCAAGGTCCCGTGTGCGGGTGGGGGGCACTGTCTCCTCCAATAACGTTGTGTGGGGTCTGTCACAGAGGGCTGTGGGGCTCACAGCAACACCGCCCCGGGAGTGGGCTGAGCTCATCTCCTGGACAGTGGAACCTCGGTCATTTCTGTACACAAACTTCGTATTTTCCTCGCTTTTGTTGTGGCAACTGTTCTGAAATAGACTACATATGACCTTGCCTTGACAAGCAGGATTTAACCTTTCTCGAAGGATTCGGCATCACCGGGGCCAACGTCCATCACGGAGGGGCATTTCTGTTCTAGGGCAGCGGGGGTGCCCGGCTCCTGCCCTCAGGATGAGTGCCCCCACCTGGCACAGGCTGCGCTCGCACAGCTGGGGCCGGGCTGACCTTGCCCCTGGGGGGAGGTTGCCCATGGTTGTCAGGGCGTTAAAGCTCTGGGGGCCAGCATGCTTGCACTGGACAGAGGAGATGGCCAATGGGCCGTCTTCAAGATGACCTCCACCTCACAAAGGCTGGGCCAGGATGGGGGCCAGCGTGGTGGCAAGACTGGTTAACCCACACCCGCAGTGCCCACATCTCATATGAGCACCAGTTCCTGTCCCGGCTGCTCCACTTCCGATCCAGCTCCCTGCTAACGTGGGAAAGCAGCGGAGGATGGCCCAAGTGCCTGGGCCCCTGCACGCATGTGGGAGACCCGGAGGAAGCTCCTGGCTTCTGCCTTTGGAGCCGAAACTGATCACAGTCCCTGCAGGAGCATAGGTAGCTCCGAGAAGGTAGAATTTAAGCATCTCACAAACTGAATGCCCTGGGCGTAGGACAGGGCTGGTGGCGTGCGGCTGGGTCCCTGGATATGTAAATGAGAAGGGCATGGCTGTTTTGCATCCAATCACATGGGGTCTTCCTCTGGGCCCCTCCCTCACTGCCTTGGAGTCTCCAGCGAGCAGCCGTCGCGTCTGTTCCTCCACGTGGTGCCAAGGATGAAGGCCCAGGCTCTGCACTTGTCTTCTGCCCTCACCGTAGTCAAGGCAGGGCAGGGCCCAGGGCTGGGGCGTGGGGCTCACAGTTGTGAGGTCAGGCCGCCTGCCCGAGGTGAGATGGTTTTTTTTCCTGGAGTCAGGCCTGCCTGGGGAACACAAGTTTTATTTTATATTCTTGAGGAAGGCGGAAATGTTCTTAGCACGTTCGCAGCCATCTCTTCAGGGATTGAGGAGCTTTGCAGGGCTATTTGCTGCTACACAAAACCACGCAAGACTACTAAAATTATGTGCAAAAAGATTATTTTCCTCCTGTCATCTGTCACTTCTTGCTGCTCTCAGGGACGAGTGGTGAAGACGCCGCCTGGGACGCCCGCATCCTTCACTGGAGTCCTGGGTTCCAGTGCCCGGTCCACTCCCGACTTCAGCTCCCTAACGTGCATCCCAGGAAGCAGCAGGTGACTGCTCAAAGCGCTGGGTCCCTGCCACCCACGCGGGAGGTCTGGATGGAGCTCCTGGCTCCTGGCTTCAGCCTGGCCCAGTCCTAGCCGTTGTGGGCATTTGTGGAGCGGAGCGGTGGATGGGAGATCTCTGTTGGCTTCTCTCTCTTTCTGTCTTTCAAATAGATAAGATTTTTATTTTTTTTTAAAGATTTATTTATTTATTTGAAATGCAGAGTTATAGAGAGGCAGAGGCAGAGAGAGAGAGGTCTTCCATCTGCTGGTTCAATCCCCAATTGGCCGCAACAGCCAGAGCTGGGCCAATCCGAAGCCAGGAGCCAGGAACTTCTTCCGGGTCTCCCACATGGGCACAGGGGCCCAAGCAACTTGAGCCATCTTCCACTGCATTCCCAGGCCATAGCAGAGAGCTAGATCAGAAGCAGAGCAGCCAGGACTCAAACCGAGACTGTTATGGGATGCCAGCACTGCAAGCGGCAGCTTTACCCGCTACACCACCCAGCCAACCCCAATAAAATTTTTAGAAGATGGTTAGCGCACTTACAGTCCTTGTAATTTGTGGCAGGATCAGAAACTGATCACCAGCATGTCAGAATTACGTCTAACCTAAGAGCTGACAGGCTCAAAATGAGGATGTGAGCCAAGTGTCTGAGTTTTAGCCCAGAGCCCTGCCACACACATGAGATGCACTCGTGTGCAGTTTTCAAGGGGTGGGGGACCGGGAACGTGGTGCAGAGTAGTCAGATGAGCCGTGGGGGCTCAGGGAGACAGATGTGAGTTCTGATCCAGTTCCGAGTCTAACGAGCTTCGATGAGTCTCTCAGCCACTTAGCCTCGGTTCCCTCATCTGTGTGTCAGTGCGCGATAGTATCCACGTGGTGGCACCCCGCGAGGATTAAAGAGAACACGTACCCAAGGCACGAATTAGAGTGCGCGGAGCTCTCTGTAGCAGGTGCTCGCCCATCGCCGTCTCGCCCCCTCCCTCCCACCCTATCCGATGTCATGTGTGCTGCGCCCAGTGTCCACATAAGGCCCAGTGTCCGCATAAGCCCCTTGCGTTGCAGCTTGGGTTCCGAGAAGCTCAGAGGGGCTGCTCCGTGCCTCCCGCTCCCCCCTGCTCGTCCCGCGACCATCCCGGGGGCCAAAGCTGCAGGCCCCAGAGGCCTCAGTTTGCAGACAGAAAGCTGACGAAACAAAGGGTCTCATCTAGGGTCGCGCAGGCAGGTGATGACAGAGCCCCAGCTCCAAGCCAGGCCTCCTGGCCATGTCCTCTCTCTCTCTCTCTCTCTCTCTCTCTCTCTCTCTCTCTCTCTCTCTCTCCCTCTCTCTCTTGGCCTCCGTGCCACGCTCCTGCTATTGGCATGCCCCCAGTGACCACAAGTGAGAAGGCCAGCCAGGCCTCCTTGCCATGGACACACTCACGCATAGCAAGGGCTGGTAAAGTTGGAAGGTGGCTCAACTGATGTAACGCCCGTGAGAATCGAGAGCGAGACACACACACACACACACACACTTTAATCCCTTCCAAACAGGGTTGGGTAGAGGAGATGGCCTGATAGCTCTCCTCTCTTGGGTCCCACCCTTACTAGGGAAAGACAGTCAGGAGCCAGGGCCACTTGTCCAGGGCCACTCCGGCAGGCACCGCCTCGCGGATACCAGGCCCTTAAAGGTGGGGCACGCCCGCAGAGCCCACACCCCCAGACTTTTCCTGCCCGCTACAGGATCTCTCTAGGTTGGACTCCTCGGCACTGGTAATTTTGCAGGGCCCATTCCCTGCGTCGGTCACACAGCAAGCACCTGCCTGCTCCGCCCTCCCCTGGACCACGGCTCCCCAGGGAGGGCCCAGGAAGGGCGAGTGAAGCCCTTGGGCAGCCCTTGACTGCTGTCTCCATCAGTGTGCTGTGACTGTAGCGAGATGCCCCAGACGGAGTCCCTTAGGAGGAATAGAGACTTCCGGTGCTCGCGGTTCCGGGAGCCGGGATTCCAGGAGCTGGTGTCTGGGGAGGAACCTGTGGCTGTGTTATCACAGGGGAGCGCATCACAGGGCCACAAAGAGCGAGTGTGCCTGCTGCCACGGCACTGCCTCTCCTTAGAAAGCCTCAGGGGCCACCACAGTGGCCTCGCCTCCCGGCCTGCTCGAATCCTGAGCACAGGGCCCCACGCCCAAACACCGTCTGCCATTCGCGTGTGAGTTTGGGGCTTAAGTTTCTAATATGTGACCCTTTGGGGGGCCACATCCAAAACAGAGCAGGTCCCAGGGTCTGCGTGAACCCTCCTAGTGTGGCTTCTCCACGGGGAGAGAGGGAGAGAGAAAACACCACTTCCCCGTCTTGTCTCACCCATTACAAGGTCCCACGTCCAGGCACTGCCACACCGGGCATTAGGGCTTCAACAAATGAATTTTGCAGAAACAATGTAAGCTGTAGCAGATGGGAAAGACTCGGGGGTTCTGACCTGGACGTGGGGAGCCAGGGCCTGTTCGGGTATCCAGCGGGGCGTGTCGAGAGTGTGTTTGTATTACGAGCGAGATGCCCCAAGGGGGAGATAGAAATGGGCCTGAAGCTCACCTCTCCGAGCAGGTCACTCGACTACAAAATGCAGCAAGCAACGGTCAACTTCTAGGGCGGCTGTGAATTTTGAACAAGACAAGCAAAACACTTGGTGAGACTCGTCCGCGCTCTGAAGCCAGAGCTGAATCTGAGGTCACGTGGCAGAGATGAGCCTGGGTAAAATTGGGGACAGCTGGGCTTTGGTGCCTCAACCCCTCCCATCATCCTGGTGGCATCATTGGGCTTCTCTCGAGCCCCCTGACCCACACCACTACTGCCCCAGCAGTATCTGTGGTGTGGTGGCTGTCGGGGGCCTGCAGCGCTATGTGTTCCTCCAGTGTGCTCAAGTCTGACTCTGGAAGAGAGGCGGGGCAGAGAGGGTGGGAAAGTGCTGGTGTATAGAATCTGCTTGCAATAGCGGTTCTGATGTGCTTGTGTACTGCTACACTGTTATTGCTGAACCTGCCCCTGTTGATTAATTTTTTTCTCATGGTTTCTATTTTCCTGCTTTTTCGCATGTCTAGTAATTTCCTTTTAGGCACTAGACAATGTGAATTTTAACTTGGTTCAATGTGAAATACATTACTGTAAATATTCTTGAACTGCTCTCTGGCATTTAGTTAGTTTCATTGATGGGGGTGGGCACTGTGGCACTGCAGATTAAGCCCCCACTTGGGATGCCTGCACCCCATCCTGGAGTGTGCCAGTATAGGATCACATCCCACCTCTGGTTCTGATCCAGCTCCCTGCTATTGTGCCTGGCATGCAGCCGGTGATGGTGCAAGTGCACTGGATGGAGGCTCCTGGCTTCAGCCTGGCCTAGCCATGGCTATTGCAGGCATCTGGGGAGCAAACCAGTGGATGGAAGCACTCTCGTACTTTCTCTCTCTCTCTCTCTCTCTCTCTCTCTCTCTCTCTCGTTTCACCTGTCTCATTGATCACTGTCCTACACCACCTGAAGTTCACGGTCTCACAGCCATTTCTTCACATGTTTTATTGTTGCTGTCTCAGGTTGTAGGGTAAGTCTGGTCCTGATACTCCCTCTGGGTTGGAACCAGAAAACCTTTCCCAGTCTTCAAACCCAACCAGCAGATAACCAGCCTGCACAGGAAGGCTGTTCCCTGTGGCCTCTCCTGGTGCCAAAACTATGCCAGGCAATATTTATTCACAAAAAACCACAACCACATTCTCGTACAATTGTTTTAAATATTTATTTATTTCTCCGAAAGGCAGAGTGACAGAGCCTGCTAGTTCACTCCCTGAATGCTGCCATAGTTTGGATTGAACAAGGCTGAAGCCAAGTGCCAGTGCTCTATCCGGGTCTCCCACGTGGCAGGGATGCAAGCAGTCAGCCATCTTTCACTGCTTTCCCAGGCACATCAGCAGGGAGTGGGATCAGAAGCGGAGCAGCTGGGACTTAAATGGGCACTCCTATATGGATGCCAGTGTCACAAGTGAGAGCTGAGCCTTTGGGCCACAACACCTGCCCCATACACTCCAGCTATTTTAAGTAGAAAATTATTTGACATGGGAAACTGTGTGCTTGCACAATTGTTGGGTGGGCTGAGCCACGGGCTCTAGCTTAGCACTCCAGGGAATGACACCAGCAGGAAGAAAATCGCCCCTGTGAGGAAGCGGGGGAACTGGGACTGGCTGTTGGCTTCGCAAGCACCCCACCGTCTCTCCAATCCCGGGTCCTGAGTGTCAGCCCCGGAGGTCAGTGACCACGCAGGAGAACTCCGCATCTGGATGTCAACCTCAGATGCTGCTGCCGCTGCCTAGAAACCCAACAACAGCGCCAGCCCAGGAGGCTGGCGGGGGCCTTTGTGGCGCTTGGTGGCTCTGTGCACCTCCTTCATGAAATGGCATTGAGAGCCATAACAGCAACCATAGCCATAGCTCTTGGCCTCCAGCCTCTGCAGTGTAGGATGGTGCCCTTGCGGGAGCTTGGAGAAGACACCAAGGGCCATCCTGGTAACCACTGCTGAGCCAGGAACAGGGTGACCGTGGGAAGCTGGACAGAGATGCATAGAGCCCTGTGGGCCCCTCTCAGCAAGTCTGCATGCCCATTTGTGTCCTGCTCATGCCTAGGACGGCCTCTGTCACCTGATTTGTCCTCAGGGTGCTGATGAGAACTCTTGGGGACTGTGAGGAGGGGTCTTGGTGATGGAAAAGAGGACGTTGGGCCCTGTCCTCTGTCCTGGGTGGTCCCCAAGTCCTCAGCCGGTGAAGGGAAGGCAGGGCTACCATGTGCAGCCACATCCTTTAGCAGAAAGAATCCATGAGGCTTTTATTGCTGATAACCTCGCCTCTGAGTGGTGAAGCTGGGAGCCCCCACCAGACCTGGTGAACAGGAAGAGAGAAAAGCTAACCTGGGGCGGGAGCCCCACAAGGCAGGCACTATACTGCCGGAGTGCTCAGTGGGACGGACAGGGCCCTATCCTGGGGTTCAGCCTGGTGCAGAGACCCTGGAGAGCTGTGGGGGAACGTGAAACCCCCAAGTCATTTGCAAGTTCATGTCTGCACACCGTCTTCTGGAGTCCATGCTTTTTCTCCTCGGATTCTCTCTAGGGCCCTGGAGTTTAAAAAGGATTAAGAATCTTAGCTATAATCATCATGTAAAATGAGTTTTCTTGGTTTTTGTGTTTTGTTTGTTTTAGGCTTTGCAAAGCAAACAGTCTCAGTGGTTTTTGATTCATGTCACAATGATGTCCACTTACGCCCATTTTTTTTTTTTTTTTTTTGGACAGGCAGAATTAGAGAGAGAGACAGAGAGAAAGGTCTTCCCTCCGTTGGTTCATGCCCAAAATAGCCGCTACAGCCCAACCGGGACTAGAACCCGGGGAGGATTAGCCTAGTGAGCCAGGGCGCTAACCACGCCCATTTTCAAGTTAGGAAAACCAAAGCCCATGAGTCGGTTGTGAGTCCCTAGTGAAGTCGGCCCTTGAGCCTGCACTTGGCCTGGGATCTGCTGGGGTCCTTAGTCTGCCCCTGCCCCATGAACCACCGTGTCTGCCAGCCCCCGATCCTCTCCCCTGACCACCCCTTGCCTGGCACGGTTGGCGTGAGAAGCAGAGCGTGGCCTTCCTGTGCTGCCTGCTGCCGCCGACCGCGGGTCAGGGAAAATGACACACAAGCTCTCTGTGCCAAGGATGTTTGCAAAGGAAGGGAGGGCGAGGCCAGCTCCCAGGTGGGACCAGGAAAGCCTTCCTGGAGGAGGTGATTTCTAAGCCACCGGAAGTCCATTGCAAGGAAGAGAGGGTGGGGCATTCACCGGGAAGGCACAGAGCGGGGCTCATGGGCGGAAGAGGCAGAAGGAAGCTGAATTCCGCAGCCCTGCTGTGCCCGAATCCCAGGGAGCCAGCACAGGCCTGGGAGATGCAGACGTCACGGGCTCCAGGAAACTAGGGCTCCAAGCGGTGACTTGTCCAGGGTGACTGGCTTGTGAGTCGTGATAAAAGAAACGCAGAAAATCTGCCCGAAATGGAGAAAAAAAAAAGCACTCACAAAATTCAGGAACTGTAGACATTATTTACATGTGCCTAATTTATTCTTGGCAGTGTTCGTGCCAATCTTAACCAAAAATGTCCATACATTTTGGCATTTTAGAGTGATATTTTGTTGCTATAGTTACAGTGATGGTAGGGGATAACAGGGAACAAATCTGTATCAAAACATAACCTTGCAACCTTGATCTTAGACCACAAACAAAAGTTGAAGACCAAAATCTAGGTGGATCAAAGACCTAAACGTAAGAGCCCAAACTGGGGCCGGCATTGGGGCCTAACTGGTTAAGCCGCTGCCTGTGATGCTGGCATCCCATAGAGGCGCTGGTTCAAGTCCCAGCTGCTCTGCTTCCAACCCAGCTCCCTGCTAATGCACTCGGGAAAGCAGAGGAAGATGGCCCGAATCCTTGGGCCCCTGCACCCATGTGCGAGGCTTTGAAAGAAACTCCTGACTCTTGGCTTCAGCCTGGCCCAGCCCCGGCTGTTGCAGCCATTTGGGGAATGAACCAATGGATGGATGATCTTCTATCTCTCCCTCTCTCTAACTCTGCCTTTCAGATAAATAAAATAAATCTGTAAATAAAAAAGTTGAAACTGTAAAATTCTTTGAAGAAAACATAGGGTTTATATATATACTTCATGACACTGGGTTTGGCAATGATTTCTTGGCTATGACACTGAAAGCACAGACAAAGGGGGAGAAAGACGCATTAGACTACCAGAGAATGAAGACAGTCTGTGCGAATGCACCCACAGAGTGAAAAGGCCACATAGGGGGAGGGAGGGGAAAATATTTAAATCAAATACCTGATAAGGAATTAATAGCATATATAAAGAACTACAACACAGAAAACAAACAGGCCCCTTTTTTAAAAAAATATTATTTATTTATTTGAAAGGCAAAGTTACGGAGAGGCAGAGGCAGAGAGAGGTCTTCCATCTGCTGGTTCACTCCCCAAATGGCCACAATGGCCAGAGCTGAGCTGACCCAAAGCCAAGAACCAGGAGCTTCCCCCTGGTCTCCCACGTGGATGCAGGGGCCCAAGGACTTGGGCCATCTACTGCTTTCCCAGGCCATAGCAGAAGGCTGGATCAGAAGTGGAGCAGCTGGGACCCGAACCGGTGTCCATATGGGATGCTGGCACTGCTGGCAGCAGCCTCACCCACTATGCCACAGCGCTGGCTCCAGCCCCCATTTCTTAAATGGGCAGAGGACCTGAATAAATAGTTCTCCAGAGATAATATCCAAATGGTCAGAAGGCACAGATGTTCAACATCGATCACTAATCTTTAGAGAAATGTAAAGCAGAACTACAATGAGATACCATCTACAACCATTAGAAGGTTGTAGAAAAATTAAATTGACAAAAGTTAAAATTTAAAAAATCACAGAAAAATTAAAATTCAAATAAACAAGAAAACAAATATCGGTGTGGATGTGAGTGAACTGGAACATGCGCATTGCTGGTGGAAGTGTGAAGCGGTGCAGCCCTTGGAGAACTGTCTGGAAACTTCCAGAAAATTTAACAGTGACATTATCACACCATCCATGCATTCCACTTCTGGGTATAGACCCGGAGAACTGCAAGCACAGCCTCAAAGGGATTTGAACACTGATGTTCGTATTCACATTATAGCATTATTCACAGTAGCCCAGAAGTGGAAGCAGCTCCTGGGCGCTAGATGAGTAGGTAAGGAAAATGCAGTGCAGCCGGCGCCTTGTGGCTCACTAGGCTAATCCTCCGCCTTGCGGTGCCGGCACACCGGGTTCTAGTCCCGGTCGGGGCACCAGATTCTGTCCCGGTTGCCCCTCTTCCAGGCCAGCTCTCTGCTGTGGCCCGGGAGTGCAGTGGAGGATGGCCCAAGTGCTTGGGCCCTGCACCCCATGGGAGACCAGGAGAAGCACCTGGCTCCTGGCTTTGGATTAACGCGGTGCACCGGCCGCAGCAGCCATTGGAGGGTGAACCAATGGAAGGAAGACCTTTCTCTCTGTCTCTCTCTCACTGTCTACTCTGCCTGTCAAAAATAAAAATAAAATAAAATAAAGATTCATTTATTTATTTGAGAGTCAGAGTTATACAGAGAGAGAGAAGGAGAGGCAGAAAGAGAGATCTTCCATCTGCTGGTTCACTCCCCAATTGGCTTCAATGGCCGGAGCTGCACCAATCCGAAGCCAGGAGCCAGGATCTTCTTCTGGGTCTCCCACATGGGTGCAGGGGCCCAAGGACTTGGGCCATCTTTCACTGCTTTCCCAGGCCACAGCAGAGAGCTGGATCAGAAGAGGAGCAACCGGGACTAGAACCAGCACCCATATGGGATGCCGGCATTGTAGGCCAGGGCTTTAACCCACTGTGCCACAGCACTGGCCTCCAATTGCATTTTAATCACTAGGCTAAATGCTCACCCCCTGTTGAAGTGTAATTTTAAAAGTTCATGAAAAATAGAATTAAAAGAAAATCCTTTTTGGGTGTAAATAAACTCTGAAACCTATGCATATAAGAAGTCTTTAAAAAGTTCACAAAATTTCCATTGCAAAAAAACTAGGCATGGATTTCAAAATCTTTTTGCATCAAAATATATTTTAATTCCATTTTCCACAAACTTCACAAAGTCCCCTTGTATATATTATCTTATTATTTATTTACATTTAAAGATTTGATAATTTTTTGAAAGGTAGAGTTACATACAGAAAGAGGGAGAAGTCAGAGGGAAGAGAGAGAG
Source organism: Oryctolagus cuniculus (assembly GCF_964237555.1). NCBI lineage: Eukaryota > Metazoa > Chordata > Mammalia > Lagomorpha > Leporidae > Oryctolagus > Oryctolagus cuniculus. The sequence goes on from NC_091439.1 coordinate 459,640, forward strand.
AGAGAGAGAGAGAGAGAGAGAGAGAGATCTTCTGAAATTTCACTCCCTGAATGGCCAGGACTCCCCAGATGGTCATTCACTTCCCAAATGGCCAAAGGCAGGAGTCAGGAGCTACTTCCAGGTCTCCCATGTGGGTGCAGGGGCCCAAGGACTTGGGCCATCTTCTGCTGCTTTCCCAGGAGCATTAGCAGGGAGCTGGATCGGAAGTGGAGCAGCCAAGGACTCTAACCAGTGCTCCTATGGGATGCCAGCATTCTGGGCCATGGCTCAACCTGCTGCACCACGATGCCAACCCCCTATTTTATCCCAGTTAATGAGACAGGTGGATTTTGAAGGAAGAACTTTATTCCCAGGTTACTAGGTGAGGAAGCTGAGGATGAGGGAGCCAAAGTCACTTGCCTGGGACAAAGCATGCTTGTCCGCGAGTGGTAGAGTCGGGATTTAAGCCCATGTTGGCTAATTGCACACCACCCTGCCACCCTGCCAGGCAGTCTCTGAAAAGGAGAGATTTCCCGCAGTTACTGTCGAGTAGACAGCCCAGAGGGTCCACTTATCAGCACTGCTGGGCCCGGGGGAGGGAGGCAGGAGTTTGTCCCTTACCCACAATGCTTGGGACCAGTAGTGGCTGGTGTGGGGAGCAACTCGGACTAGACTAAGTTACTGGAATTAAGACTTATTCTATGCATCTGCTCTCCCACAATATGGCGCTGGGAGAGAAGAAAACAGCTTCTACACAGCTGCCTCCAGTTCAGCCAATAAACTGTAGGACCTGCTCCTGATTGGAGGAGAGCAGCATACTCGGCGTGTGGGCAGCCGAGTTAGGATTGGCGGAGGAGGACTATAAAGGAGGAGAGAGACGGCATGCACGGGGAACATCTAAGAGGAACATCTATCTGAAGGAACACCTGTGCAGCCCCCGAGAGAGCCGGCCGGCGGTGTGCCGCTCCCCTGCGGAAGTGGGGAATGTGGCAGGGGGAACCGCCCTTCCACGGAGGTGGAAGGGATAGCAGCCAACCCGGGAAGAACCAGCAGCAAACCCGGGGAGGGCCAAGCAGACAAAAGAACAGCGCAGGGTCCTGTGTCGTTCCTCCATGAAGAGGGGGAGCGACATAATGGTGCCGTGACTCGGATATGAAGCCTAGGCAGGGTTCAGTGTCGCTCCTCCACGAAAACGGGGAGCGACAGCTGGGACTTCAATTTTGTTCTTGGGATTTGGAGACACTTGCATGGGCATAATAAGATATCTTGGGGATGGGGACTTTGGTCCAAACACGAAACGCACTTCACCTTCTACACAGCCTGGGGATGCTTGTTTCCAGCAGTCTTAGTGCACCTGCGCTGTGACGGCGGCTCACCACGTGCGGTCAGGTGTGGGGTTCTCCCCACGCGGCACCGCGTCAGTGCTCCCAGAGTCTCAGATTTCAGAAACTCCTGCGGGCAGAGGAGGGATGCTCACCCTGTAATCACACCTGTGCCTCTGGGAGAGGGCATGATGCCTCCCGCCTCTTCTCAGGTCTTCCCAGCCCTGTGATTGGTCAGTCTATGGCTCCAGGACGCTCATTGGCCAAGACCTACCATTTTAGGGAGCTACTGCCCATGGTGAGGTTGGTGGACCAGCAGCTTCGGCACCTCCAGTGCCAGGCCACAGCCAGCCCTAAGTCAGCGTCTGTCCCCGAGCGTTCCCTGGCTGCTGTGTGTCCCGCATCCTCCCACCCTTCAGCCCACACTGCTGGCTCCCCAGGGCAGGAAGCTACCCCAGCACCCCGGAGCTCCCAGGGCCTGTTGGGGGTGCTGAGTCCGGCGAGCGTCTTCCCCGCTGCTCTCTCAAGGAGCACGAGGTCTTCCAGGTAACATCTGGGAGTGCTCAGAGGCTGGCTCCCAGCCCTCAATATTGCTTGGCTCAACCAAAAATAAATTGGAAAAGAAAATTGAACATTGCATCAATTTGGAGCAAGTTTATAAATTCTGCAGCTAAGCAATACCGATAGAAGATGATAGATCGCCAAGGCGCAGGGCGGCCCTGCAGTGATGTATAGTAACATTAGCTGAAATACCGTATTACATGATTCTGCTTTATTACCAATGTTGGTGGCAGACAGAAAAACAGATTACTCTTGAGTTCAAATCGATAGGAACTTTATTTACTGGCCTTTTAAAAACATATTTCTGCACTTTATAAAAACATACGGTAGATGCTATTGATAGAGCTTGTCTGCTTGTTAAAAAGTAATTTGCCCAAAACGAGGCTTTTAAGCTGTAATTTACGGCATTACTTTCTTACCTCTCCCGTTTTCAGGGTTCTGTTCGCCTGGCTGTGCTGTGACGACTTCCTTAGACTTCTTTTGCCTTTAATTTTCTCCCCCACTTTCCATCTCGCTAAACTCCAGCTCCCCAGGGACTCAGAGCAGAAAGGAGAACACAGAACATCTTCCCCAGGTCTCTCCCCAGACCCCACCTTTCTATCCTTAGCCCCCTTGGCTGTTTTGGACTTTGAGCCCTGATTCCAGTAGCCCTGTGTCGCAGGAAGCATGGACCCTATTTCACAGCTTTGCAAACTCAGGCTGTGAGCAGTCAGGCCCAGGTCTTCTGATTGCAAGTCCAAACAGGTCAAGTTCAGGGTTGGTGGATATGCCTGGAGGTGAGCTTGGGACTGTGGGGTCCCAGGAGGCTCATGGGTGGCCTGGGCTACCCAAGAGCTCATGAGCCCCAGAGGAGGCAGAGCGGCCACGGGGGGCCTTCTGAGTTCCGAGTGGTTAAGTCTTAGTAACAGAGGTGCACAGGAGCCTGAGGAAGCCCCGGAGTCTTCCTGGAGCAATGAGAACTTGGGTGGTGCTGTGGTTTGTGTGTGCAGCCCACCCGCCAAGTTCAGGTGTGGAGAACTTAACCCCCAAGTTCAAATTTGGAGGTTGGGCCTTGGGGATGAGGTCAGGACGGTGGGGCCCCTAGGAAGGAATTAGTGGCTTTATCAGAAGAGGAAGAGAGAATCGGGCTGACTTGCTTGCTCTGTCTAGCCTTGGGGTGCCCTCAACAGGTCTGAGCAGGTGCTGGTGCCACGCCCTTGGCTTCCAGGTACCTCTCTTCTTCGTGGGCTACCTGGCCTCAGGTATTGTGTTACAGTAACAAGATGGCTAGGGCAGGCAGGGTCAGCCAGGAGAGGGGGAGACAGGAGGACTCCCCAGGGGACTCAGGGGAAGGAGCACCCTCCCAGCACTTGCTGACCGCCTGCTGGACACAGTGAGAAAGCAGTCGGCAGCAGGAAGGGCCGGGGGGCGGGGCCCCTGGCTCCTGGCGCAGGGCTGGATGAGACGGGAACCCTGTGCAGAGGAGCAGTGCGAGAACAATGGCTTAGCAAGGCTTACTGGGTGGGGATGCCTGAGCCCAGGCTGCGCATACAGGGACCCAGAGCAAGGGCCTGCGGCTGGGCCAGCACCTGAGCGAGCTGGTAGGGCCCGGCTGAGAAGGGCTTGGGTGGGCGCACCCCAGGGCGCCCCACTCGCCAGCCCCAACCTCTCAGGGCAGGGCCCACGACTCGGTCCTCCCCAGCCTCACCCTCTGAGAAGTGGCTCGGTGGGCTGAACACCCGGGGTGGCTCCTGCACCCAAGGAGCTAGGGGAGCCTCTCCAGGTCCCTGCAGGGGAAAGCAACTCACCAGGGCTAAGTAGGGAGCAATTAAACTGAGAGCGCTCCCTCCCTGGTGGTGGCTGTCAGGTGGGCATTAAATATTGTGAGTTAGCGGGTGCAAACATGGGGGTCAGCAGGATGAGAAGCTGGCTCCCTCCTCTCAGGGCCTGCCTCCAGAGCAAGCACATGTGTGTGGTGTGTGCACATGTGTGTTGTAAATGTGCATATATGTGTGTGGCTCTGCGTGTGAGTGCACATCTGTGTGTTAGTGTGTGTATGAATTCTCCAGAAGCATTTCAGCTGGTTTTTTTTTTTTTTCAAGATTTACTTATTTATTTAAGAGAGTTACAGTGAGAAAGGGAGAGACAGAGAGATAGAGAGACCATCAGCTGGTTCACTCCCCAGGTGGCTGCAGCGACAGAGCTGAGCCAAGCCAAAGCCGGGAGCCAGGAGCTCCATCCGGGTCTCCCACATGGGTGCAGGGACCCAGCACTTGGGCCGTCCTCCTCTGCCTTCCCAGGCCATTAGCAGGGAGCTGGATCAGAAGTGGAGCAGCAGGCATTGTGGGCTTAACCTGCTGCGCCACAATGCTGGCCTCCAGGTGTTTCATTAAAAAGAGAATAAAATATAAAGTATTGGAGAACATAAGAACTCATCTGGAAAATATTATAAACATATACTAGGAGTCTCCTCAGGTCCTAGCAACTTGGAAGGATTAAAAAACAAGTCACAAGGAGAATAAAGAAAGAGAAGTGAACCCTGGTGAGATAAATGTGCCCCCCACCCCGCCCTGCCCTTTACCTTCGTCTCTGACTTGAGCCACACCTACCTCACGGTGATCCCCCCGTGACCCCTCCCACGAGATCCCTGCCACAGCGACAGTTCTGCACCCTCCTCCACCCACCCCTGCCCCTGCCCGCGAGCACCCCCGCGCCCTGGGCAGTGTTCCCAACGCCAGGGTCTCAGCCAGGTGGGCCCTGTCACTGCTGGCTGAGGAGTGGGGGCTGGGACGGCCAGGCCAGGGGCCCAGCCCGGACACTGCTCTGGGCAGGGCTGAATGTGTGGGGGCTGCAGCCTCCCTGCAAAGGAGTCCTCCATGGCTCTGAATAAAAAGGGACCACCCCTCTCCCTGCTGGAGACCCCAGCCCTCCCCCCACCCAGTGCCGCAGGCTCTACCCAGGAGATTCCATTTACCCTGACGACTCTGTGACATGGGCATTGTGTCCAGCTGCGTTTTAAAGAGGAGGAAGTCCAGACCCAGGGAGTTTAAGAAACCTTCAGGACCCCTGGCCAATAGCCCACAGCCAGGGTGATCAGCTGTTGTTATACGGGGTGGGCGGCGGCACAGCCAGGCGGCCGCAGGGTGGGCTGAGTCACCTCTGACCACCAGGCTCAGCCGACATGGGCTCTCGCCCCGTCTGGAAAGTGCCAGGTGTGACCCCCCATGGCTGGGGCTGCCTCCACTCACTTCCTGTCTCATCTGTCTGCACAGCACAGGAACACAGTCCAAATGCCTACAGAAGAGACTCTGAACTCTCGCTCCTTCGGCAGTCCATGTGGGGCAGTTTGTCTTTGTCTCGTTCTGGGCTTTGTGGTTGAAGAAATGATTGATGGATGGGGGGCATCGAGGGAAGGGAAGAATCAGTGCGTGTCCGTGTCAAGGATACTTAACGCTCGGGGAGGAGAAGCGAGGGGTGGGGATACCAGCTCTCGGGCAGAACTTGGCTGTGAAGTGACCAATCACTGGGGACACGGGCCATTCCCAAAGCCAGGGGTTCCCCCGCTCGAGCTTGCTGGCAGCGGACGTGGGAATCCTGATTTCATTCAGAAAATCGCTGGCGACTTTGCTGGAGTCAGTCCCAACAGCAGCAGCAGTGGCGGCGGCAGCAACAGCGCGGCCAAAGCCAGCCTCGCAGGGAACCTGTGTTCCTCCCTCTGTCCCTCCGGGCTCCGCATCCCCAGAGCCGCTTAGCCTGAAACAAAAACAGGGCAGCTCCCTCGATGCAGAGCAGAGGCCAGGGTCAGCTGCCTCAACGAATCCAGGAAGCTCTTAGCTGGGTCCTGTGCCTGGGGCGTGGCAGGTGGAGCAAACAGGGACCAGCAGCAGGTGGGACCCCAGTCCCCCTCAGCACTCACAGCAAGGCAGAGAAAACCCCAGGCCAGTCAATCTGGAGTCTGATCGCACACAAGGAGGGAGGACCCTGGGAGTCAACCAGATCGGGGCTTCAGCCTCATACTATCCGCATGGCCCCGGGCAAGTCACCTAAACTGCCGTCTGTGAAAGGGGCAGGTCAGAGCAATTGGCTTTCAGGGTTGTTGGAGAGGGGAGATGATTCATGGGAAGCGCTTAGCATGTATAAGTAAGAACCCTGTTAACCAGCAGCGAGCGAGGGTGGCATCTGTACCAGGGGCCGGGTAGAATGTGTGTATCACAGTTTCTGTTTGCATTGCCCGACGCACCACCAAGAGGTGCAGTGTCCCGTCGCTGGTTCTCACCAGTGTGCACTTGACTCGGGAGGTGGTGTGGTGTACTCTGTGTGCGACACGACCCAGCCGCCACCACCGCCATCAAGGAAGAGGGGAGCACTTCAGGGTGGGGCTTCCCGGAAGAGGTGAGCCCGGCTGCACCCTGATGGGTGGGTAGCACCCGAGTGAGCAGACAGCGACTAGGATGAGCCAAGACGTGCAGGCAAAGGTTCACGTTGAGGGGACACGGGAGAGAGAGCAGGCTGATTGTGTAGAACCGCACTTGTCTTGGCTGGGGGACACTGGGAAACATGCTCTGGGAGGGACAAGGAAGTCAGCACCGGGCTCTGGTTGGCGATGTCCAGGCCAAGGGGACAAACACTGGCCCTCACAGAAGGCTCTGCCTCCCGGCTTTCTCTCTCCTGGTGTTCTCGATGGTCCTGACCAGGACCAGACTTGTCACCTGGCTCCTGCTTGATCAGCTGTCCCCCTGGAGCCTCAGCCGTGATGGCACTGGCTCCCAAAGCCCTGGCATCTCTGCCACCCCACCCCCCACCCCTGAGAGGGGAGAGCGCCTCCTGACATAAGGGCTCGGTGGCTCTCAGCAGGCAGCTCTGACAGCGGTTCCAAACCCTGCCAGGTCGCTTTAGCAACTTTTTCTACTCTTCCCTGTCTTGTTAATTAGGAGAGTCCTTTCTCTCTCTCTCTCTCTCTCTCTCTCTCTCTCTCTCTCTCTCTCTCTCTTCCTCTCCCTCTTCTTCTCCCTCTCCCTCTTCTTCTCCCTCTCTCCCTCCCTTCCTCTCTCTCCCTCCCTTCCTCTCTCTCCCTCCCTCTCCATCTCCCTCCCTCCCTCCCTCTCTCCCTCTCTCCCTCCCTCTCTCCCCCTCCCTCTCTCCCTCTCTCCCCCTCCCTCTCTCCCTCCCTCTCCATCTCCCTCCCTCCCTCCCTCCCTCCCTCTCTCCCTCTCTCTTCCTCTCTCCCTCCCTCTCCATCGCTCCCTCTCTCCCTCCCTCCCTCCCCCCTCTCTCCCCCTCCCTCTCTCTCTCTCTCCCTTTTTCTCCCTCTCTCCCTCTCTCCCCCTCCCTCTCTCTCCCTCTCTCCCTCTCTCCCTTTTTCTCCCTCTCTCCCTCTCTCCCCCTCCCTCTCTCTCCCTCTCTCCCTCTCTCCCCCCTCCCTCTCTCCCTCTCTCCCTCTCTCCCTTTTTCTCCCTCTCTCCCTCTCTCCTCCTCTCCCCCTCTCCGTCTCTCCCTCTCTCCCTCTCCCCCTCTCCGTCTCTCCCTCCCCCCCTTTCTCATTTGGACTGTGCATCTCAGTCTTCTTCAGTCTTCCTAAGTGCTCCTGACCAGGTAGTAGAACCAGGTACCTCCCAGAGGCCCTTGTGTTTGAGATCTCGGACAGAACTGCCATGGAGAGCAAACGTGGGGACGTTCCCACATGGTTGTCCAAACCCGGGGTCTCTTTCAGCCCTGGGGTCGAGATGCACACGAGGCCAGGTTCCGCCGGAGGCCTGTGCACCTCGTAAGTTCCTGTGTGAACACCGGGTGCTGAGAACTGGCAGAATCAGCTGATGGTGGAGCTTTCTCCTCTCTTTTTATAGCTCCCATAAATAATATACAGTAATCAAAGTTTGAGCCGCCCGAGATGAAATAATTGCTTAACCATCATATAAGACAAAATGATTCAACAAACGACAATGCGGCCCCGTGATATACGGAACAGATGCAAGCAGTGTGCCGTATTATAATGTGCTAATGCAAGATTGACAGCACAATAATGGGAGTGAGCAGCGACTCAGCCTGTAATTCCAACCCAAATGCGAGGCTGTCCACAGAACTCAAATCCGAGCAGGCTGCAAAATTAGAGGTAACAGCACGCAAGGTTCAAGACGACTCATTAGCAGGTTCGCAGAGTGTTTCAGGAGCAAATCTGCCTGTCGAAGGAACTAATTTTGTGCCATCTTCAGCCCAGCTTTTTTTTTTTTTTCTTCTTCAAGTGTGCAGATGCAATTGTCCCTGGAGAGCAATGCCCAGGCAGGAGTTTCACATCTGGTTGCAGCCCCTTGAGAGCACAGCGAGGTCCTTGGCGTCAGCTTTTGGGTGGCCAGGATTGGCTGTGTCATCCGGGTGTGCTCAGGGGTGTGACATGCGTGCGTGCCGATGGGGACAAGCAATATCCAGCCGGATCTCCAAGGGAGGGAGGGAGGGGTGACGGCACTCCCTACTGGCTCCCTGGGCCACTCCCACATCACAAAGGCCTGGGATCAAAGATGTAATGAAGGGTAATTGGGATAAGGGCCCTGGACCTCTCCACCCAGGAATAAGCCTCATGGCGCGCGCTCGCTTCATGCAGACGGCTCTGTGGTTTTAAGGGTGGCCAGGATTTGTTTCAATCGGGGAAGGTGACGTAGGCAGGCCTGGAGACGACCATCGGGACGAAGGATGTGTCTACTGCAGGATCCCAGGAAACAGGAGGCTGCGTGGGGAAGCTCCTGGGTGGGTCAGGAGGCAGAGGGGGCGGTGCCTGACAAACCTGACCACATCCTCATAGTCCCACGCCTGTGGCCACTTGCTCTTCTGCCGCGGGGAGGCCTCCCTCTGTCCTGTGCCCCAGACCCCTCATCAGAACACAGGAGCTACAGCAGGGCGCAGTCACCCCTCAGCACCCATGGGGCCCCCACTGCCACCAAAACCCATGGGTGCTCAAGTCCCTTCCATAACAGGTGCGGTGTTTGCATGGAATCTACAGGAAATCACCTCCGGATATCTTAGAATGCCTAATACAACGCAAATGCCGTGTGAAGACTTGTTGTACGGTATTGTTTAGGGGATAATGACAAGAAGAAACAAGATGTGTTAGGTAGACACATTTTTTTTTCAAATGTTTCCACTCTGTGGTTGGTTGAATCCCAGCCATCATGAGACAGAAGTCACCCCAAGTATAAAGCAGAAATTGGCTGCCTTAGGAACAACTCTGAGCAATTTTTCTTTTTTTAAGATCTATTTATTTACTTGAAAGGCAGAGCTATGGAAGAGAGGGAGGGAGGGAAGGACAAAGAGAGAGAGAGAGAGAGAGAGAGAGAACGTCCAACTGCTGGTTCACTCCCTAGGTGGCCACAAAGGCAGGAGCTGGGCCAGGCTGAAGCCAGGAGCCAGGAGCTTCATCTGGGTCTCCCACTTGGGTGCAAGGGTCTTCCACCTGCTTTCCCATGTGCGTCAACAGGGAGCTGAGACACAAACTGGTGCCCAAATGGGATGCCGGAGGCAGCCTAACCCATTGTGCCGTAATGCCAACCCCAAACCATTTGGCAGCCATCGGCATGCATGCTGGCAACCCCGAAGGCAGCCACTGGCAGGTTTGCATGCCCTTTCTAATCCTCACAGCGGAATAACATCTGATGCAACTTGGACAGCCCAGCCTCTCAACCTATGTACACCTGCCAGTTGCTCCGCACAAAAGCTCTGCGGAGTAATGAGCAGGGATGGTCAGTGAAGCCACTAAGCTCATGCCAGCACCCACGGGCAGGTGGAGTAAACTTGGGGCTTCTCTGTTCTCAGCAGTGTCTCCCTGAAGGCTTGCAGGCTCCATACTCCCAGCTCTGTCATCCCCCTCCCCACTCTCTGCTGTTTTCTGGGTGCAGGTCCAGGCCAGAGTTCACCATGGAGAGGAGGCAGTCCTGTTGGTGACAGCCACACCCTCCTCGTCCTCAGGCCCAAGGTCAGGCAAAGCCATCCCATCTGCCAGGAGACCTGAGTGCATGTGGTGAACTGCTTTCCCACGTTCAAGGCTCCCCAGAGGTCAGCAGCCACACCAACACCCACAGCCACCAAACACCCGTGTCTGGCAGCCCCACGGATGCACATGCAACATGCCCTGCGTGTGACGTGCAGTTTTGTTGTATTTTAGGATGACATTCTCTCCCTTTGCCTCCTGGCGGAGTCTGGAAACATTCTGACAGTCAGGACTCCCGAAGGTCGCAGCTGGGACCTCAGCGAATCATGCGGTCGACCGGCAGGTGCACAGTGACGCACACAGTCTTGGTTTCCAGTGTGCACGGCCCCTTGGCCTGGACTCCAGCTGCCCCCGTGGGCAGCGCCCCTGTGCCACCTCCCTGTCCTCCCTGACCAGCCTAGGGCAGTGTGGGAAGCCCTGCCCCTGCCTTGAATTTGCTGTAGGGGGTCAGGTAGGTGACCTAACTGCTCCAGGCCTCTGCTTCCAGAAACTGGAGAGCTGGAATGTGGTCATCTCAAGGTTGTGGCCACCTCCCTGACACTTGCAGAGTCAGCATTTGAGAGGTGGACACCTCTCCCCACTGGGTTTCAATCCCAACTCTCAGAAAGATCAAGCATTTGGTGCAACAGTTGAGATGCCGCTTGGAGTACCTATATCCCGCGTCGGTGTGCCTGGATTTGAGTCCTGGCTCCACTCTCAATCCCAGCTTCCTGGTGTTTTTTTTTTTTTAAGACTTATTTATTTATTCAAAAATCAGAACAACAGAGAGAGAGGGAGAGACAGAGACAAGGAAGGAAAGAGATCTTCTATCCGCTGGTTTATTCCTCAAATGGATGCAAGAGACGGTGCTGGAAAGCTAGGAGCCCAAAACTCCATCTGAGTCTCCTACATGGGTAGCAGGGGCCCGAGTACCTGGGCATCTTCTGCTGCTTTCCCAGGCGCCCTAGCAGGGAGCTGGATCAGAAGCAGGACTGGCACTCCCATATGGGATCCCAGTGTTAGAAGTGGCAGCTTCCTGTCAGTGCACAACATGATCCCCTCCCAACAGGGGAGGCAGCAGGTGATGGCTCATGTAGTCAGGCCCCTTGCCAAGGAAGAAGTCCAGGTGCCAGGGGCCCCAGAGCTGCCCTGAGTTGGGACAAGAGCCGTGACACTCAGTTCGTGCCCCCACCCCTCATTCTGTGCTGAGAAACCCAACCACCATAGCGCTGAATGCCTCTCCCAGCCCTGGGTTCTGCCCACAGGACGTGACTACACCAGGTCAAGGGCAAGGGCAGTCTGCAAGCACGGGGTATTTCCCCCGGGCCGGGGAGTTCAATTTGCAGCTGTCTGCTCTGAGCTCCGAGCCTGCTCTCTGTTAAAGCAGGCAGGAGATCCTGCGCCCTGCTCCCCCCAACCCCGGGCTCACTGAGGGCCGGCCAGGAGTGAAGGGCTACAGTGAGCAGCCCCCAGGAGGGAAGCTGGGAGAGGGGCCCCAGGAGTGCCAGAGGCCCTGCAGAGGGAAGCCCTGGGCTTCCTATCTCTCCTTGCAATCAGATAGCAAGGGGCTGACTCCAGCAAGCCCAGAGTCAGGTAAACAGCCAAGCAGCCAAGCCCGAAGCACAGCCAGACCCACTGCCCTCGTCCAGAGCCTACCGGGACCTTGCACCATCCTCCATGGTCTCCTCCAGACCCCCTATTGGTGTCACCTACATGGTAGGTCCCCCCCAAGTGTCATCTCACGGTGCCAGTCTCCCACTGCATCCTGGAACCTGGAGTTCAGGGACGTGGCGTCTCGCTTCCTGTCTCCCCTGTCCCCCCGCCTTTCCTTCTGCACCTGTGCCCCTGTGGGCTATTCCCCTGTGAATGGCCAGCTAGCAGTAGCACGGCAGACGAGTCACCTTGGGGGGCTGGGGGGAGGTCGAGAGGGTGACAAGGTGAAGGTGGGATCACTTTGTTCTGCCATCTTTGCTGCCTTCCCGGGGCCTTATATGCGAGTGCGCTTGCTGCGTGTGGGTGCCACGTATGGGGGAACACGGCAGCCTCCCCTGCACCTCTCTGCGTCCCCCCATTGGGGCTCCATTGCTCCCACACTGCAGGATGCCCCGAGGCAGTGCTTACATGAGCAGCCGGGTACAGCAAGGCACTGTGGTCAATACAAGGGAAGCCCCCGGCTGCCCCCACGTGTGGGTGTCCCCGTGATCTAACAGGACAGAGAGGCAGGGCAAAGTCCGGCTTGGCCCTCAGCCTCCAAGAGTGTGCCCACCGTGAGCATCCACAGGCCTCCAGCCTGAACCTCCCTGCACCGCCCTAGAACAGGTCAGGGTCAGGTCGGACGAGGGTCTGGGTTCCTGGACTTGGCTATGGGGAGTCCCGAGGGCACGACGTCCCAGGGGCTCGACTGGTCGTCCTCCGAGCGTCTTATCGGGCTTTGATTCGCAGTAAGGAAAAGTATCTGCCATGAGTGAAGTAAAAAGGGCTTTGAGCCCCGGAAACCTCATCCCGCAGTTCCAGGGTTCCTGCCTAGCTCTGGGCGCCGAGGTCCCGTGACCACTCGATTGTGGAATGGCTGAGCTGGCAGGCTCAGTAGGAAAATGCAGCTTGCAGAGGAAAGCCCACAGCACCACGTCCACTTGATGCAGAATAAAAAGTCCTGGAACCCCAGCCACGATGCAAACAGCTCGTGTGCATGGGCTGCCCCTCCGTGCCCTGCCCCCTGCTATGCAGCGCACACATTTAGATCAGGCAAGGACTTCACCAAAGAGGCGCTGTTATTATCCCCATTTTAGTTTTTAAAAACGTCAATATTTGTTTGAAAGTCAGAGAGAGAGAGAGAGAGAGATTGATTGATTTAGCGAGATCTTCCACCTGCTGGTTCACTCCCCAGATGACTACAGTGGCCAGGCTGGGGTGCAGGAGCCCAAGCACTTGGGCCATCTTCCACTGCTTTCCCAGGTGCATTAGCAGGGAGCTGGATCAGGAGTGGAGCAGCCAAACTGGAACTGGTGCCCATATGGGATGCTGGTGCTACAGGTGGCAGCTTTACCTGCTACAGTCCCTATTATCCCCCATTTTAGGGATGAAAAGACAGAGGCCCAGGCTTACACAGTGGCTGCAGGGGAAGCTCCCATCACAACCCTTTCTACATGCAACACCAACAGAAACTTGCTTACATTGTCTTGTGAACCAAGACAGGGGACGGTTTCCTCTGTTCATCTGTTTACCTATGTTTTTTTTTTTTTTAATTTTTAAATAAAGAGTTACAGAGAGAGATCTTCCATCTGCTGGTTTACTCTCCAAATGCCTAGAATGGACCAGTCCAAAGCCAGGAGCCAGAAGATTCCTCCAGGTCTCCCATGTCAGTGCAGGGGCCCAAGGCCTTGGGCCATCTTCCACTGCTTTCCCAGGCCATAGCAAAGAGCTGGATCAGAAGTGGAGCAGCCAGGACTCGAACCGGCACCCATATGAGATGCTGTCATCACAGACAGCAACTTAACCTGCTATGCCACAGTGCCAGCTCCTGTTTAGTTCTGATTTTACACCTCAAGCGCTGTTTTTTTTTTGTTTTTTTTTTTTTTGTTGTTTTTTTTTTTTTTTGACAGGCAGAGTTAGAGAGAAAGGTCTTCCTTCCGTTGGTTCACACCCTAAATGGCCGCTGCAGCCAGTGCGCTGCGCCAATCCGAAGCCAGGAGCCAGGTGCTTCCTCCTGGTCTCCCATGCGGGTACAGGGCCCAAGCACCTGGGCCATCCTCCACTGCCTTTCCAGGCCACAGCAGAGAGCTGGCCTGGAAGAGGAGCAACCAGGACAGAATTCGGTGCCCCAACCGGGACTAGAACCCGGAGTGCTGATGCCGCAGGCGAGGATTAGCCTAGTGAGCCGCGGCGCCGGCCTGAGCACTGTTTCTTTATACCGCCCCAGCACTGCACTGTCATCGAGGAAGCACATTGCGACAGCCTCTGGGCTGCGCGTGAGGCGGAGACCATAATCCCTGCACAGGGATCGCTCCTGAGTGCCCCCCGCCCCCCGCCATTCACCTGCCAGCCCATTCCTGGAGTGGAGCCAAGAGGAAAATCCTGAGAGACGAGGAACACATCGGCTGCATCTGTTCTGGAGAGCTCGCTCACCCGGTCCTTCCACACACACCAGCCACTGTCCACTGCCTCCCAGGCACCACGTTCTGGGGACGCAGAACCGCAGAACATCCGAGGCTTGGGCCGGTAGAGGCATCCTGTAGCACATACAGGGTGCGGTCAGGGCTGCCGTAACCCAGCCAGAGGCAGCTGCGAGAGCAGGGGACATGCGAGCTGAATCTCGGCACATGCGCAGACCGGGTCTAGAAAGAGGCAGGAGAAAAGGCAGTAGCAGGCACACCTGGAAAGCACAGGGAGTTTCTGGCGTTCAGGGTGAGCGCATGAAGTGCTGGGGACCAGCAGGAAAGGGAGGCTGGGACGGGCCTGCAGAAGCTTTTGTGGCTGTAACCCAGCAGCCTGCCTCCCAGGAATTCCCAGCCTCAGCCCGCCCAGGGGACAGAGGGCCAAGCCAAGACTAACTGAGAGCAGGGTCCCCAGTATTTTGTCCCAGACAAGAGAAAGCCAGCATCCCATATGGGCACCAGTTCGAGTCCTGGCTACTCCACTTCCGGTCCAGCTCCCTGCTCATGTGCCTGGGAAAGCCTCGCAGGATGGCCTAAGTCCATGGGTCCCTGTACCCATGCGGGAGACCCAGAAGGAGCTCCTGGCTCCTGGCTTCAGATCGGCTCGCTCCGGCCATTGTGGCCATTTGGGGAGTGAACCAGTGGGTGGAAGACCTCTCTCTGTGTGTCTACCTCTCTTTCCGTAACTCTTTCAAACAAATAAAATAAATCTTTTTTTAAAAAGTAATTCATTCATTAAAATTAGGAAAAACGGGCCGGCGCATATCTAAGAGTACTGCTAAAGTGCTGCCCCTACTCGTGACCGGGAGAGGGAGGGGCGGTTCATTTGGTGGGCAGGGCACAAATATGTGGACCACCTGAAGGAGAGACAGCGCCCAGCTGGCTGCACTGAGGGCTAAATTCTTTGTTGTGCAGGCCAGGTGGATTCCGCAGGCAGCAGGGAAAGAATCTAGAAGCTGTGGGGCTGTGGCCCAAGGCCGGAGGCAGGAGAGGGGCCACAGACCTGGATCAGAAAGACCAGAAAGCCACACGGGGAGGTCAGACCACCAGAGGCCCCCATGAGTAGCGGGGGGTGGGGGGGGACTACTAGTCCCTGAAAAAAAATAATAAAAATGTCCACATTATCATTTCAATGGCGCCTCCCATAAATACCAAAGACTCAGAAGAGCCGGTGCCTCGTGTTGCTCCCGGAATCTAAGAAACGGGATCTGCGAGTTATCAGGATTGTATTTCTTTGCCGCCTTACATTTTATACATATGTATTCATGCAGAACAGTCATGGAGGCTGCCACGGGAAGCTGTTATCCATAAGAATGCGCCGCATTTACATGGCGCGCTTTGCAACAATTGAACTATATGCAACTGTGTTCTCTTTTAATAATAATAAAAAAAGAAACCCTCTGGTTTGCATTTAATTTGCTGATTTTTTTTCTCCCCGACGCCTGGATTTTCGTGTGGCACAGAAACATGAAAGAGGAGAGGGTGTCAAGATCCGTGCAGATACTGAGGGGTGGGGGCTGGGGAAGGGCCAGAGACGCACCACAAGTTTGTAACTATTTCTTTTTTTTTTTACCAGATGCAGTTAACTGAACTGCAAAGCATTCATCTAGCAATTTAATAACTCATTCTCCCTGCCTAGCGACAGCCGTATTATAATGCTGGATATTGCTTTTCGGGCTTTTGAGCGTCAATGATGAATCCCCGTCTTCTAATAAAATACATCTTCACAGTAATTGAAATAATAATTTTTTTTTGCTTCTTCGTTTCCGCGGATACTTGACAAAGGGCTCCTGACTTCTTTCCCCTTCCCCTGTCCTGATCTTACTTGCTTAGCCTGGAGGTTCCTTCCACACCCATGCTTCCTCCCGGGCGGGCGGGCATCCGGGTCCCGGGCCTGGGTGCTTCCTGTGGGACACAGCCGCACCCGCAGTCCCGGGAGGGGGCTCCAAACACACAGAGACCACCAAGACCTGCGGCTCTGTGCTGGACTTGGCTTCTCGCCTCATTTGCTTTGGAGCTGAGCTGTCCCTCTGGGAGACAAACGTGGTACCCAGTAGCTGGGAGCTGGCCTCCAACCGCACCAGTTCTGAGTTTCACCCATTAGGCCAAACCCTAAATCTCCCCTCACCTCCTGCCAAGGTCAAGGTCTGGCATGGCCTCTCCCCATGGTGTACCCTCTCACACACAGTCTCACCCCCAGGAATTCAAATGAGCAGGCCTCAGTTTCCCAAGCATAAACTCTGGGAGGCCTAGGCGGAGAGTAAGATGTTCAGAGGACCATTTTAGATGCTATCCTGGTAAACTTCACGTGAATGAGAAAATGTTCCGAGTCTCCCAAGACGTCTTTTCCTCCCCTCTTTTCCTAGAAAGCTGACAATGAAAAAAAAAAAAAAAAAGAAGAAGAAGAAGAAGCATGCAACGAAGATTATACTGGGCTTAAGGACACTCGTGGCCTGACCTCCATGGGAGCCACCCCACTTTTGTAAGAGGGCTCGGGTGCACCCACACAATGATTCAGGCCAAGCTGTAGTCTGACGCTGCCTGTGGTCACTCTCCCCTTCCTGTGTCTAATCTACTCTATGAGAAAGAACTTGGGGATCAGGTGTGTGGAAAAGTGGCTAGGGAAGGATACGCCTGGGATCCCCACATCCCGGTCGGAGTGCCTGGGTTCAGGTCCTGGCCCTGCTGTCAATTCCAGCTTCCTGCTAACGCAAGCTCTGGGAGGCAGCAGGTGATGGCCCAAGTGCTTGGGTCCCTGCCACCCACGTGGGAGGCTGGGATGGAAGTCCTGGCTCCCGACCTGGCCCAGCCTTGGCTATTGCAGGCAATAGGAAAGTGAATCTGTGTATGGAAGATTTCTCTCCCCACCCCTGCCCTCCCTCTCCCTCTCCCCCTCCCCTTTCTCTCTCTCTGTACATCTGCGTCTCAAAATTAATTAATTAATTCACCTGGAAATTAGGAATCAGGATGTGGAAACAGTCAAGGTAGCGGCCGAGGAAGAATGGTCAGGCAATCAGGCAGTTGACGGAAATAATTCCTTCCTACCTCCTGCTTGTCCCAGGTACCTAAAGGACTCTCGGCTTTGTCCCTTCCTCCCGTCCTAACAGAAAACTCCCCCATGACCCTGAGGTGTCCTGGAGCTTGGGCTGCAGCCCGCAGTCTCCAAAAGGAGCCCTGTCTGCACCTGAGACCTCCGGGGCTCGGCAAAGGAGACAGAATTGCAAATTAGCCAGCCCTGCAGCTGGGGTGCAAGGCATGCATTACCTGGTCCTACCAGCAGAGGGTGATAACTGAGCTCAGGAGCCCCAGGTTCAAATCCTGAGCACCACTTTGGAGTTGTGTTGCATCGGGCAGGTGTGTATACATCATAAGGAACATCATGGAGACAGAAGGAGACGGTTCCGGGAACTTTCTCCCTGCACTGATCCAGGTCCGGGGTCTGTAGCCACAGGTACATTCCGGAAAGGCCTTGTTTCTGTGTCCATGATCAGGAATGAAACTACATTTTATTTTGCCTTCCTTCCTTCCTTCCTTTCTTCCTTCCTTCCTTCCTTCCTTCCTTCCTTCCTTCCTTCCTTCCTTCCTTCCTTCTTTTAAAATTTATTTATTTGAGACAGAGTTAGGGACAGAGGGAGAGGCAGAGAGAGAGGTCTTCCATCCACTGGTTCACTCCCCAGATGACCACAACGGCCGGAGCTGCACCGATCCGGAGCCAGGAGCTTCTTCCAGGTCTCCCATGCAGGTTCAGGGGCCCAAGGACTTGGGCCATCCTCCACTGCTTTCCCAGGCCATAGCAGAGAGCTAGATCAGAAGTGGAGCACCTAGGACTTGAACCAGAGCCTGTATGGGATGCTGGCACTGCAGGCAGCAGCTTTACCCACTGCGCCACCACGCTGGCCCCAGAGTGGCACATATTTCCAGTTAGAGGAGGTTTCCACGCGGGCGCACAGTCGGTGGTGTGCGTTCTGTGGGGCTGAGCAGACACTGGGTATTACTGTAGCAGGCAGAGATGTTCAGCTGCCCTAAAAACCCTCTGTGCTCTTCACACCCACCCCTCCCCTGCAGCCCCTCGTGCTTTCCCGACTCCATAGTTTTGCCTTTTCCAGAATGTCACTTGGGTGGAGTCACTCAGCGTGTAGCCTTTTAAACTGGCTTGTTACATTTAAGCCTGCTCTGTGTCTTTTTTCTCTGCTCGCCGGCTCATCTCGTGTTAGCGCTGTCAGAATTCCGCTGTGCGCATGGACCCCGGTGGGCTTATCCGTCCACCCACTGGAGGATACCCTGGTGGCTTCTGAGGTTGGGCCGCGGGGAATAAATCTCCATGTGTGCGTCTCTGGGTGGACCTTTGTTTTCAGCTCCTCTGGGTGGATAAAAAGGAGCGCGGTTCCTGGATGGCGTGCTGAGAGTTGGGTTCGGTTGCACAAGAAGCTGCATAACTGCCCCGCAGAGCGGCCGTACCGTGTTGCATCTCTGCTAGTGTTGACTGATAGCACCTGCTACCCCCCATGCTCACCAGCACTGGGTGCTGTCGGCGTTCTGGAGTTGGGCCATCCTGATAGAAATGTAGGTGTGTCTCATTGTTGTCTTAATTTGAACTTCTCCAATGACACATGTTGTTAACATCTTTTCATACACTTACTTGCTATTTTATTTCAAAGGCAGAGTGATCAAGTGAACTTTCATCCTCTGGTTCACTCTCCAAATGGCCACAATGACCAGGGCCAGGCCAGGCTGAAGCCAGGAGCTTCCACCAGGTCTCCCATGTGGAAACTACTTGGGCCACCCTCTGCTGCTTTCCCAGGCACAATAGCAGGGAGCTGGATTGGAAGCGGAGCATCCGGGATACAGCCCAGTGCCCGTATGGGATGCTGGCATCACAGGTGGCAGCTTAACCCACTATGCCACAATGCAGGTCTCTTTTGCCAATTCTTTTTTATTCTAAGGATTTATTTTTTATTTACTGGAAAAGCAGAGTCATAGAGGAGGAAGAGACAGGAAGATCTACCATCTCCTGGTTCATTCCCCAGTTGGCTACAACATCTGGGGCTGGGCCAGGCTGGAGCCAGGATCCTCTTCCAGGTCTCCCACGTGGGTGCAGGGGCCCAAGGACTTGGGCCATTTTCCGCTGCTTTCCCGGGTGCATTAGCAGGGAGCTACGCCAATTGTTTAATCATTGTTGGCTTTCCTATGGTTTTTGTGTGTTTTGGATGCCAATCTTTATCAGATGCGTTTTGTATACATTTTGCCCGACTCCGTGGCGTGTCTCCTCATTCATTTTTGTTCCTATTTCTATGTCTAACAGATCCATAGCTCCTTAATCTTCCCCTGGGGTTTGCAAAGAAACCAGCGGAGCCGCAGAGAGGCCTGGCTTCCTGGGGAAGGCGTGTGGGCCTGTGACCACCATCCACTTGCAACCCACACATCCATCCAGTCCTTAAACAATTAGGTTCTGCCAGGTGGGCTTTGTTCCAAGTCCTGGGGATGCACTCATGGACAAAGCAGAGCTTGAAGTCTTGTGGAGGTCTCTTTCTGGCAGGAGAGAAATGTACTCAAAAACTGACCTGGTATACAATTGCATCTCACAGAATGTTCTAGAAGTAGATCCCATGTAGGAGCAGAATGAGGGATACTGGAGGTGCTGGCACTGCCTATGTAGGGTGGCAGGGCAGCCTTCAGTGAGAAAGAGCCCCTTAAGCAAAGGGGATGAGGTAATATCTGAGAGGGCAGAGTGACCAGCTGGGGCAAAGGCCCTGGGGCAGAACTGTTCCAGTGTAGCTAAGGAGGCCACTATGGCCAGGGACAAGCAGAGGCTAAGAAAGAAGTAGGATGGGCTGGGGAGGGTGCATGCAGATCTTGTGGGGGCTTTTTCTCTTTTTTTTAAGATTTATTTATTTATTTGAAAGTCAGAATTACAGAGAGAGAAAGAGCTTCCGGCCACTCGTTCACTCCCCAAATGGCTGCAACAGCCAGGGCTGGGCCAGGCTGAAGCCAGGAGTCAGGAGGTTCTTCTGGGTCTCCCACATGGTGGCGGGGGCCCAAATCCATCTTCAGCTGCTTTCCAGGCACATCAGCAGAGCTGGACAGGAAGTGGAGCAGCCAGGACATGAACCGGCACCCGTGTGGGATGCCAGCACTGCAGGCGGTGGCTTTACCAGCCACGCCACAGCGCCAGCCCCCAACACCAAAGTTTTTGCCCTAAGCCCCTCACCGAGCGTAAGCTGAGATGGGTGGCAGAACAGGGAGAACAGGGACTCCGTTCCCTACGTGTTCCTGTGCCCCGTTAGAAGTCCCGCTGGAGTGGTCGGGTGCATGCGGGTGGATGAGTGTGGAGTTCATGGCTGTTTGTGCATGAGCCCAGTCTGTGTCTGCCCAGGAGGTACCGGGGAAGCATGGGAGGGCAGTACTAAAGCAGGCACACCCAGGCAGCTCCTCCCAGACTTCCTGGAGGCTCGCAGACAGGGGAACCAACCTTGACACTGCCACCAACCTCTGACACTACAGAGGCCATCAGACAGAGCACCGGCCTCCAAAACACCCTGACAGCTCACTGCTAACAAGGTGGCGGGGGCACGGGGCCGGGGGCTACCCTGCCCCATCCGACAGCAGGGGAACAGGCAGATTTTCAGCTGATCACCGGTGACCCCCATGTTTGACCCCCGTGTTTGACCCTCCTGCAAGGCAGAGCAAAGGAGGAAAAGGCAGGCTGAGAGGTGGCCCGCCCAGCTGCCCAGGGCATGGCCACGTCCACCCCGTTCCCCCACAGCCAGGCTGGGCTAATCCCACTGCCCACGGGGTCGCTGGTGAAACGGAGGGGACCGGTGGCTGTGGGTTCATCCCTTGTCAGAGCCGTGTTAGGCGGGTCACAGGGGTCGTGCGCCAGCTGTGGCCTCGCCCAGAATACCGTGGACTGCCCAGGCAGGAGCCGTGTCTTCACATTTAACATCCCCGGGGCCTGTCTTGCCGGAGCGGCAGATGGTGAATTTCATGCAGTGACGTGAGCAAAGGCCCCTCTATTTCCAGCTTGGAATCTGCCGAGAAGCTGCGGTCTGGGCGCAACACACGCTCAGAGCTGCACCTCTCGGGGCGGGCGTGGGAGGGGTCCGGAGACTGAGAGGGCCAGATTGGGGGCAGGAACAGGGTGGGGAGCAGAGTACTGAGCTGGCCTCCATCCTAGGTTCTCCAGCAGGGAGCCAGGGGCCAGGGCCCTGGGGGAAGGCGGGGCTGTGTGGTGAGCAAGACCTGCCATCCACAACCTGGAAATCTAGTGCTTTAATAAACCAGGGCTGATAGGAAAGCTGGGGCGCCCAGGGGACCTGGGAGAGGGGTGGGCAGAAAGGTGCCGGGGTGGTGAGGGCGGTGGGGGGGGGGTGCGTTGTTGATGCACCGGCTCTGTGGGCTTGGATCTGATCAAGAGTCAAACTGAGTTATGAAACAGGGGTCAGATGAATGGACACGTGCCTAGGGACTGCCCATCCCCCACGATTCCCACGGGGCCCCTGGCACCTTCTGACCCAGATGTGCTGGCGAAGTCTGGTGTCCGGCACCCAACCTGTTCACCCCCAAAGACAGAAAAAGATGTCTAACGCAATAATAACCCTCTCCCGGGAGACTCTCTGAGGTCCCAGGCACCAACCCCTTCCACTTCCAAAAGGGCAAAGGCCAACACTCCTGCCAAGTGCAAGCTTTCACGCCGCACTCGCTGCTTTTTCCTTTGATAAAATTTGTGTTAGGTACAGAAAATATGGGATTTATTCAAAAAAAAAAAAAAAAAGAGGAAGAAAGCAAAAGTCACTCATCATTCTGCCATGGGTGCTGGTGTGTTTAGACGCGTTTTCATCAGGAGCATACTGTACAACCCCTGGGGGCCAGGTACTCAGCCTGCTCCTGGCTGAGACCTGTGTGGTTGGCACCGTAACTTTGCGCTCTCTTCCTCACTGCGCCGTGAGCTCCTTCGGGTCACGGAGTGACTCTTGCCGGTCCTCCTGCCCTCAGCATCTTGCTTGGGACAGAGCAGGCATCCCCGAGTCGCTGGATGCGTGAAGGACCCCAGAGAACAGCAGCGCCCAGCGCTAGGGATCCTGAACCACGACGGGACCCGAGATGCGCGCTGGCGGCCCCGTTTCTTACCCGTCTTCGCTAAAGCCCGCCCGAGAATCGAGCTTTCTGGAGCTCCCGTGCTTTCCCCTAGGGCCTGCTCCGCGCGCCCTACAGCTGTGCGGGTCAAGTCCACCTTCACGGATGGATTCCCCAGGGCTCTGAGGAGGGGCGGGGGAGAGCCCGGAGCCGGACTACGCGGCTCCGCATCCGCACCGACCCGCGACCCGAGCTGGCCGCCAGTCGCAGAGGTGCGCCTGCGGGGCGCGCAAGCCAGGGCCCGCCCGCCACTTGGGGTCCTGCGCGCCCCGGGCAGCAGCCGTCCCCGTCCCTGTCCGCGGCCCATCCTCCCGCCCACCAGATCCGGGAGGGACTCCTTCCTCTCCCCTCTCTCCCGGAATCCGGGCGGTGGGGGTGGCTGCAACCGCGTCTTCCCTAGCCGCCTCCTCCCGGGTGCTGCAATCCGAGGCTTTTCTAAGCCGGAGGGGCGGGGGCGCGCGCGGGGCGGAGGGGATTCCTTCCCGCCGGCGGTGCCAGCCCGCACTCAGCTCCTCCCCGAGGCTCCTTCTCCTAGGCGCTGCTCCCCGCGCACTGAGCCCGAGCCCGCAGACGGCAGCGGAGTGCGCTGGGCAGGTGGCCTGCCACGGAGACCCGGGTGATTCCCACCCGCCCGCGTTGCCGCGGGGAGCTGAGATTTGTTTTGCCATTTTGCAAAACACACACCTCCCCCCGCCCCCCACCCAGGGCTCACTCAGAAATGGCACTGAGTCAGACCTGAGTCACGGCAGGACGTGGGCTCGCGCCCCCGGCCCCGCGGTTCCTCCGCGCCCGGCCCCGCGCTCCACCCCCGCCCCGCAGCCTCCGGGGCGTCTGGCCCCAGGAGCTCGCTCTCGCCACCTGCCCGCAGCCCCAGCGGCCGCCGCGACAGCTCGGGCCGGAGCCTCCCTCCTGTGGCACGGTCGCACTGGCACGCGCCCCTCTGGGTCCTGCGCACGGCGGTCTCGCCCTCTGCCCCCTGCCCCTGGACTCGACGGGCCACCTGCCTGCCCCCTGACCTTCCCAAACAGATGGCGCGAACTGTGGGGTCAGTGTGGAGCCGGGCGCCCTGCCAGGCCCTCTGTGGCTCCCGTGGCGGTGCCCGGTAGGGCGCACTGCCCCGGCGTGCGTGGTGGGCTTCGGCCACCTAGGGCTGCCCGAGCCGGCGCCCTTCGCCCATCCCTGAGCTTCTCTGCGGAGAAGGTGCTACACGGCTCTATTTTTAGTGCTAACAAAGCTGCCTGCGCCCGCAGCTTCCATCTGCAGCGCGCAGAGCCCTTTACAAATGCTAATGAATGAGAGCAGCTCCCACCCCACCCAGAGCCTCGGATCCCCAGGCTCCCGCTCCGCTGCCTCCCCCAGGCTTTCCCCACGGGAAACGGAGGCCTGGGCTCAGGGTGTGGAGAGGGGACACAGGCCCTGCTCCCTACCGCCCCTGGGTGGCTGTGCCTTCTCCTGCGCCTTCGGGCATCAGCACCAGGTCCTGGGAGAGGGGCACTTAGGGAGAGACCCTGGCAGTAGAAACAGAGCTGTTTCTGTAGAGAATGTTTTCCGGGCACAGAATTGTCACCCAGGGAGGCAGGGAGAGGGAGGACAAGGGAGTTAGCAGTACAATCAGGGGAGGCTTCCTGGAGGAGGCAATGATAACTGGAGCTGAGACTGAAATGGAGCACAGGGGTGCACAAAGCAGCCATTGAGAGAGTTTCTGGAGGGAAAATGTTCCGGGTGCCCGGGGGGGGGGGGGAGGTGAGGCTGGAGAGAATTGTGGGGAGATCACGGGCAGGAGCTGGCTCAATCAGAGTTGTGAGTGGATGTCTCTGGTGGCTGGGAGTCGATGGCTTAGGAAGCAGCTGCCGGGGTCTAGGGGAGGGAGAGGTGATGAGAGTCTGCAGCAGGTGCCGGGAGGGGCGGGGTGCACCGCGAACCTTTTCTGGGCAACCTCACGGAGGCCCAGGCGGCTCATCTTTCTCGTAGCAGGAAAGGCAACACCTCCCCGGGGCGTTCAGCCACGCACGGTCACACAGAGGGAGCCTTTGGAGGGCCGCGATGGAGGGCTGCGGCCCTTCCTCCATCTCCGCCAAGGCCACGGGCAGCCGTGCACCCGCGTGTGTGTGTGTGCGCGCCAGTGCTCGCTGCGCCAGCAGTGCATTGACCAGCCGGCAGTAAAGCGACAGGGGTGGAAAAACTCCCCCAGCCAGCTGCAGAAAGAGGCGGGGACGCAGGGCCCTAACCACTGACCCTCCGTGTCCCAAGTTCAAACCCAGCGCACACTTGCTGTGGGCGCCGTTGCACCGACTGCAGCATCAGAAGCCACAGGAAGACTTGGCACCAGTGTCAGGACCCTGCTTCCCAAGCAAAAAATCAATCAATCACAGAGCCATCCCTTGCCCACCAGGGGGTACAGGAGACAGGGTGTGGGTAACCACCCTTAGGATGCACAGAGAGGAGGGGGCCACAGAGAGGGCCCCCCACCATGCACCACTTTTGTCAGGGGAGGGGAGCTAGGACTTTGCCCACCTCAGCACGCTGTCTGCCATCAGTCGGGAACCGAGTCACTTGTGGGGACAGCTGAAGATTGCCAGCAGGAACCTGTGCTTGTGCCGCTGTCTCCTGCACATCACAGCTCAGCTGGGCCTGGCCTGGCTCTCACCGGCGCCTTCAGTCCAACCCCTGTCCTTGCGGCCAATCCTTCCCCCTCTCCCCATCCATGGTACTGGCCAGGCACCCTAGCGTTTATACTCCAAACCACCCAGGGGCTGTCCCTGATCCATGAGGGTTCAGCCAGCAAAACTTCAGAAAAATTCATGGAGAACACAATTAAGAGATTAAGCTGGGCCTGGCGCTGTTGCATGGTGGGCTCAGCCGCGGCCTGCGATGACAGTATTCCATATTGCAGCGCCGGTTCAAGTCCCGGCTGCTCTGCCTCCCAACCGGCTCCCTGTTAATGCGCCTGGGAAAGCAGCAGAACATGGCCCAAGTGCCCGACCCTCTGCCGCCTACATGGGAGACCCAGATGGAGTTCCTGGCTCCTGGCTTCTGCCTGGCTCAGCCCCTGCCCTTGTGACCATTTGGGAAGTGAACCAGCAGATGGAAGACCAGTGTGTGTGTGTGTGTGTGTGTGTGTGTGTGTGTCACTCTGCCGTTCAAATAATCCTTTTTTCAAAAAAAAAAAAAAAACCATTGAATTGATTTTGGTGCAAAAAATTTTGAAATCCCTGCATTTTTTTCATTATACACATTTTTCACGAACTTTTGCAACAGGGACTTGGACATTTTTTCCATCAAAATAAACTTCTCTTCCAGTTCCATTTCCAGGAGTTTCTGGAAGACCCCTCATGTCTGGTGCCTTAGCGGGCTTTTTAGCAGACAGGGGTTCCCACCACGTCCGGCCTGGCCAGGCTCCAGCCCCAGCAGGAGGCCAGGAGCGCTCCCGCGAGAATGGAGGGGAAGCCGGCTCCTCAGCCCCCTGCCCACTCTGCAGCTCACTCCTGCCCTCCTCACACGCCCATCCAGGTGCACCATGTCCACCTGCTCCCCTGGGTCTCTGCCCATCTCCTGTGTCTTCCTCCCCTACCTTCTCACCGCCCCAACTCACCTCTGGCTTCTGTTGGGCTCCTCCCCAAAGCGCCTAGATGCCCTGCCCTGGGCAAGTCTATTGGCTGGGAGCTGGAGGAAGGATGACCATAGTGAAGCCCTGCCCCCTCCCCAAACCAACTACCCGCGCCTGGGTCAAGCCCTCCTAACGGGTTGTTCAGAATATGTCACCACCGCAGTGAAAGACTGGGTCTGGGTGGTACTGAGTGGCAGACAGAAACCTTTCTCTCTTTCTTCTCATTTTCCCCGGCCAGCCACTCCCACCCTACCCACTTCTGCCAGGGGAAGTTCTTGGTTCTTCCTCTTTCTATTTAATCAGGTTAACATCCATTCGATCCAAGGGCATTTAGAATCCGGATGGGCTGGGAGACTCGGAAGCAGAACTCAGTAGAAAACAGATCTCTGACATCAGAGAGACCCTGGTCAGCCCTCTCATTCATGTCTTAGAGACTTTCCACTGAATTCTGAGTGCAATCTACATCAATGTTGGCAACGCCCGTGCACCAGCAGAGCACAGCGTTAAGAATTTGCCAGCCTGGACTTGCATGCTGGCCGTGTCCCTTAATTCCCTGAGCAGACAAGAGGAAAGCTTTCGGTGCCCCGGTCTCCACCCCTGTGAAATGCAGATAGTCATGGATATTTGTGGGTCCTGGATGAGAACTACAGGAACTGTGGGAAGCCTGGCACGTGCAAGGTGCCCAGGACAACTCAGCACCCACAGGGCACCTGGGACCTCCACGCACGCCTGCCTTTGCGTGGGCTGACGTCAGCTGGCTGAGGTCAAGTGCTTTGGGGCCCTGGCCCTGGATGGAGTAACAGCTCGGCCGGAGAGGTGGGCACAGACCTCTAGCATGTCAACAGCCAGTCACGGTGGAGAGAGGAAGGCCTTTGCGGCCACAGGTGCAAGCTGAATTCTATTTAAACAGCACCTGCTAAACATCTCCTATGTTGAGTACATCTGGCTGGGCCCCGGCATTGCAGACACACGAGGTGACCCAGGTCCCGCAGAGCCTACAGCTGTGAGACCCAGCAGGGAGACCTCAGGGCAGCGTGGTGCGTCATGAACCTGAACGTGGCCATCGGGGCTGCCGTGGAATTCCCACAGCGTGCTCGGCAAGCCGGGCTTGGATGGACTCTGTGTCCCTCACCCAGGACCTGGCGCCAAGCAGATGCCCATCAGAGCCTGAGAATGACCGGCCGTGGCCATGGCCAAAAATCTCAAAGAAAACCCGATGAAGCACCCTGGGGCTTAAGCTTCGAAGGCGGGGTCAGGTGTTGAAAGAGCAAAACAGACGGGAACAGGCAATCAAAACATGGCCTAGCCCCACAAGGCAGGGTTGTTCAGCCTTAAAGAGGAAGGAAGACCACATAGATGAGCCCCAAGAACATTATGCCAGACGCGGAAGGCAAAGATGAAGGAACTCCAAGAACTTGCTGGAAAAGCAATCAAAACAGAAGTATAGGGGCCGGTGTCTAGCCCAAGATGCCCGTAATCGTATACCAGTGCCTGGCCTGACTGCAGCTTCTTGCGATTGCAGACCCTGGGAGGCCGAGTGATGGCTCAGATGATTGGGTTCCTGCCACTCACACAGGAGACCTGGATTCAGTTCCCAGCCCCCAGCTTGGCTCAGCCCAGTCCTGGCCATTGCAGGCATTTGGAGAATGAACCAGTGAATGGGGGCGCGCTCTCTCTTCCTCCCCACCCCCATCCTCTCTTTCATCCTCTTTCGTCACTCACCTCTTTCTCTCCCCCCCCACCCCCGCCAAATAGATATGTTTGATTTGGTGCAAATTTTTTTAAACCCAGCCATTTTTTCCCCCCTAATCTGCTTTGCTATGAACTTTTTTTCTTTAGGATTTATTTATTTATTTATTTGAAAGTGAGAGTTACAGAGAGAGAGAGAGGCAGAGAGAGAGAGAAAGATCTTCCATTCACTGGTTTACTTCTCTAGTGACCACAATGACTGGAGCTGCGCTGATCCGAAGCCAGGAGCCAGGAGCTTCTTCTGGGTCTCCCATGTGGTTGCAGGGGCCCAAGGACTCAGGCCGTCCTCCGCTGCCCTCCCAGGCACATTAGCAGGGAGCTGGATTGGACGCGGAGCAGCCAGGACTTGAACCAGCACCATTTGGGATGCCAGCGCCATAAACGACAGCTTCCTGCTACGCCACAGCGCTGGCCCTGCTACGAAGTTTCTTAGGACCACTTATATTGCACCACTGCACTGATCAGAGGGTCCAGAGGAGTCAGACCCAGACAGGAGAACGTGGTAGCCAGGGGCTGGGGGAAGGAGACTTGTGTAATGAACAGTTTCAGCTTTGCAAGATGGAGCGTGCTGGAGATCGGTGCACACCAATGGGAATGGACTCAGGACTGCTGAACTGAACACTAGAAAGCGGTTTAGATGGCAGGTTGTGCATTGTGTGTATCTGAAAACGGGCAAGGGACCAGCAAGAACAGTGGTTTGAGGAGAGGCAGAGAGGCGTGAGAGTGTAGGGTGAAAGCGTGGCTCCTGATAGGGCCCAAGCTTAAAACACAGGGGGAGATGTAAGAGGCAGTGTGGCAGGATGGCCGAAGGGGACTTGGATGCCACGCCAAAGAGTGCAGAGCCTAACACGTTGGCTTTGATTCCATGTGTGTGTGTGCCGGGGCGGGGGGAGGGGGTTCATCCTGGGCTACTGTAGCATTGGCACAGGCATTCTACTCTGTGGACCCAAGCTGTTATCCCAGTCCTGACCCAGCCCAACCTCTTCTGCAAAGCAGGCCCCAGAGCCCAGAGAGGACCGCACTGAACCCAGAGCCCCTGAAGGCTTCCTCTGCTGGCTTTGGTTGGAACTGACCACCTCCAAGCCCCCGTGGTGGGTTCAAACTCCAGCAGCGCGACTGGAAACCCAAGAGACGCCGGCCTGATAAGCTGACTGCTTTGTGACCAAATGCCCGTGAGCAGCCTGGGTGCGGGCAGTTGCGGGCTCTGTCTCAGGGGGAGCCTGGCGGCTGCCAGCTACAGGTCCTGTTCGGTAGCTGCTGCCTTCGTCTGGGCTTCTCTCAGCTTCAGGCAAAAGGCTTTTGGAAATGAGCTGGTCCACGACACTTGGGAGATCGGTTGTGTTTGATTTTTCTTTTTTTCATGTGCTCGGCCGTCACGAGCGCACGCCTGCCCTGCTGACGTCTGGATGGAGCTGCGCGCCTCTCCACGGGGCTTCCGCTGTTTATTTAACACGAGACGTTGCAGCTCGGTTATCTCCGCCAGGCTCAGCTTTTCATGTCTCAAATGAGGGTAATCGTCGCTGTCTCGCTTTCTAAGGCTCTCAAGGAAATGAATGGCTGGGGACGACGACACACTTGGAAATCTGAGCAGCGGGAGGACACACACAGCACCGCGCGTCCTCCAAGGAGGCTGGAGCCCGGCGTCCGCTGGGAACGCTCGATTCTGGATGCCTCTCGTCTCGACATCTGCAGGACAGAGACAGAGGAGTTCCCGTTTTGAGACGGATGAACGGTGCTCGAAAGCTGCTGTTTCCCGAGCCACCTCGCTCCAAACGCTTAAACCCCTCCGATGCCCTTGCTGGTTTGTTTCCTGATATCTTAGACAGGAATTCGCGGAGAAGTAAAGCAATTCTGGTGTTCCTTTTACTGTTCCAACATCCCCAGTGCTCCCCCAACCGCCCACCCACCGCCATGGCCCAGCTGTGAGTACTGGTATAGCTGGAGCTGCCCCTTCTCACCGGGACACGGAGGGGACAAGCACAGAACGTCTCCCGGCCACCCCAGAGACCCTGCCACAGGCCCCATACTCTAGAACAGAGGTGGGGAACCTTTGTTCTGCCAAGGGCCATTTGGACATTTAGAACATGATTCATCTGCAGGGCACACAACAGTATCAGCACAATAATTAGCCTGCTATAGGTCTACTGAATTTTGACCAAATCATTTCTTTTTTTTTTTTTTTTTAAGATTTATTTATTTGAAAGTCTGAGTTACATACACAGAGAGAAGGAGAGGCAGAGAGGGGTGGGGGGCTTCCATCCGCTGGTTCACTCCCCAGTTGGCCACAATGGCCCGAGCTGTGCCGATCCAAAGCCAGGAGCCAGGAGCCTCCTCCAGGTCTCCCACGTGGGTGCAGGGGCCCAAGGACTTGGGCCATCCTCTACTGCTCTCAAAGGCCACAGCAGAGAGCTGGATCAGAAGAGGAGCAGCTGGGTCTCAAACCGGCTCCACAAGCTGCCTCACCTTAACGGTCTCCTGTGACCTCAGCTGAAGGACCCATCACGGCTGTCCTGGGTCTGGGGTCCCTACCAAGCGGGCTGGCCCTGGGACTGCCTCCTTAGCTTCTGGCTCTGGTTCTGCTGTTTACTGGGGGTGAGCCCATCTCCCTGTGTGGAGGCTAAGGGACACTGGGCATGTACGTGTCTGTTCCTGGTGGCCCTTCCTTGATAACACGCTTTGGCCATGAGTGTTTCTACAATGAGTGCTTGGAACACGAGGCTGAGTCAAGGGGACAGCCTTTGGTAGGCAATGTTAGCCCCGTGTGGTAGGAGGCTTTTTCTAGAAATTGGAAATTCTCTCTAAATAATTCTCTCTTTGGCATTAAACAAGATGTATAAGTGAGTGACTGTGTGTGTGTGTGTGTGTGTACTCCATTTTAAAAAATAGCCCAACTGTTTCCTACAAAAATTATCACTATCACTATCCATATATATATTTTTAAATTTCATTGATTTATTTGAAAGGTAGAGTTACAGAGAAATACAAAAAGAGATCTTCCATCTGCTGGTTCACTCCACAAATGACTGCAACTGCCCAGGGCTGGACCAATCCGGAGCCAGGAGCTTCTTCCTGGTCTCCCACACAGGTGCAGGGGCCCAAGCAGCCATCTCCTACTGCTTTCCCAGGCCACAGCAGAGAGCTGGATCAGAAGTGGAGCAGGGGCCGGCACTGTGGTGTAGTGGGTAAGGCTGCTGTCTGGAGTGCCAGGATCCCGTATGGCACTGGTTCAAGTCCCGGCTGCTCCACTTCTGATCCAGCGCTCTGCGATGGCCTGGGAAAGCAGTGGAAAATGGCCCAAGTGCTTGGGCCCCTGCACCCACGTGGGAGACTTGGAAGTGGCTCCTGATTTTGGATCAGCCCAGCTCTGGCCATTGTGGCCATCTGGGGAGTGAACCAGCGGATGGAAGACCTCTCTCTCACTGCCTCTGCCTCTCTGTAATTCTGCCTTTCAAATAAATCAACAAATCTTAAAAAAAGAGAGAGAGAGAGAGAAGTAGAGCAGCCAGTGCTGGAACTGCCACCCATCTGGGATGCTGGTGTCACAGGTGGTGGCTTTACCCACTGCGTCATGGAGCTGGCCCCCAATTTTTTTTTTAAAAAAGGAAGGGTGAGAAAGAAATGAAAGGCCTAGTTACTCACTAAAAATGAATGTGGCAATATCTTGGTAATTCTTTCACACTTTCTTGTCTATAAATTGTCACTTTCTGGTGTATGATTTTTCACATAATAGTCATTGATAGTCATAAAACACCTATTTTTTTTAAAGATTTATTTCAACGTCAGAGATAGAGAGATCTTCCATCTGCTGGCCTACTTTTCAAAAGGCCACAATGCCCGGGACTGGGCTGGGCTGGAGCCAGGAGGCTTGAACTCCATCCAGGTCTCCTGTTTCAGTGACAGGAGCCCAAGGACCTGGGCCATCCTCCTCTGCTTTCCCAGGTGCATTAGCAGGGAGCTGGATCGGAAGTGGAGCAGCCGGGACCTGAACCAGGGATGCCGACGTTGCAGGCAGCAGGTTAACCTGCTATACCACAGTGCTGCCCCTGTCGCTTGTCATTTTTAATGAGCAAATAGTATTTTGTGAGATTCTGACTCTACCACACTTTGTTTACCCGAAGCATTCTCTTTGTTCGATGTTGGGTTATTTCTGGGGAAGTTTTTTCCATTCACTTTTAGAAATAATTTGGTGTCACAGAAGCAAAATCTTTGATTCTGTTTTTAATTACTTAGGATGAGCTCTTAGAAGAGAGATTAAGAGGTCAAAGGGCATGCATTTTTCAAGGCTTTTGTTATCCATCGTCAAATCGGTTCTGAAAAACTTAAATATATTGGTACACCTATCCTTTCAACCTTTCAGCCATACCATGTACAAATAACTACCAATTCAGTAGGTGAAAAATAGTATTTCCCTCCTTGCTTGCGAACTAGATGGATTCTTTAAAGATATGCTTTTCAGTCTTCGGTGATTTTCCTGTGGTTTTTCTCATTGATTAGAGCTTTTGAACAATGTTATTCCCTCTGTCGGGTAAACTGCCCGGGTTCCTTGGCCTTTTGCTCCCAGCACACTTAGATTTCTCGTGTCCTTTGGGTGTAGGGGAGATTGGGCGCGTCTGCAAGTCTCCTCCTTTATCATTCCTACTTTCATGTCTTTCCAGGGGAGAGAGAGAGAGAGAAAGAGAGAGAGAGAGAGAGAGAGAGAGAGAGAGAGAGAGAGAGAGAGAGAATCTTCCATCCACTGGTTCACTCCCTCAGTGGCCACAATGGCAGGACCTGGGCCAGGCTGAAGCCAGGAGCCTGGAACTTCTGTCCGGGTCTCTCACATGGGTGGCAGGGTCCCGAGGTACATCTTCTGCTGCTTTCCCAGGCACATTTGCAGGGAGCTGGATCAGAAGTGGAGCAGCCAGGACTCAAACCAGTACCAGCCAGCATTGCAAGGCGCAGCTTAACCCACTGTGCCACAACACCGGCCTCCGGGGCCTTCACGTGTCCACATCTTTACAGAAGCCCCCTGGGTTCAGGATAATGTCAGCATCCCCTCGGGCCTCCCTCTCCCGGGAACTCTCAGTGTCACTAACCCGAGCGCTCGGTGCACCAACGCAGCCACCTGGCCGGCCGCAGGTCACCGCCGGCAATTACAGGAGGGAGAAGCGCAGAGAGAGACAGGAGCAGGGCTTGGTCTCGGGTCACTGCACCGGTCACCCTCAGCAGTGGAAACGCCAAGTGCAAGACCAGCGCTGCCACTCGCACCGGGGTGGAAAATGCCTTTCTTTCCTGGGGTGTGTGTGTGTGTGTGTGTGTACATGTGCATGGTGTGTACACCTGTGCGTGCACACGGACATGCTGCCTCCCACAAGGTGGCGCGCGTGCACACACACACACACACACACCCCTGTCTAACCTTATTCTTCTGCTGGGGAATTCTACATGGGGGAACTCCCTCTGTGATTTTGGGGTGGGGGGGAGGGGAGGGTAGCAAAGAAAGCCTTCAGTGAAAATCGTCAGCAAAGGAGGGGCACTGAGCATGTGCAGAGTAATCTCGTCTCCTGAATGCTTTATTAAAGAATTATATGACATAATTACACGTTATAATGTCTTTACACATATTTATGGTAATTACGTCAATGCGCATTTGATGTTCTGTAATTACAGTAAACACACAACAATCCTGACAAATGGCTCCATCAAGGATTCAGATTCTCCAAGTGAAGACCAGGAGGAAAGGCGTTAACCCCTCCGCACCCTGATCGCAGCCCCCTGACGGTTCCTCCACTGAACACGGGCCGTGTGTGGGGGCGCTTTATGCCCCTGCTGTTATCAACAGACAGTGCTTTTCTCAGGGACGCGCCTGAGACCGGGCCCCTGATGCTGCACTACTTGTATCCTTCCCCACCCCCTCCCCTAATGCCTTCGTGTCTGCTGATTGTGTAGTGGGAGCAGGTGCCCCCGGGTCACGCCCCAGGAGCCCATAGGTGGTGGAGATGTATAGTTGGCCAGCCCTCTGTGGCCACATATAGAGAAAGTTGCCATGAGGCTGCCTGCAACCCTGGCATCCAGTATGAGCGCCAGTTCGTGTCCTGGCTGCTCCACTTCTGATCCAGCTGCCTTCTGATGTGCCTGGGAAAGCAGCAGAAGGTGGTCTAAGTGCTTGGGCCTCTGCCACCCACTCAGGAGAACTGGATGGAGCTCCTGGCTTCAGCCTGGCCCTGCCCTGTCCATTGTGGCCATCTAGGGAGTGAACCAGTGGATGGAAGATCTCTCTTTCTGTAACTCTGCCTTTCAAATAAATAAATAAATCTTTGGAAATGGAAGGAAGGAAGCCAGCCACTCATGCTCCATCTCCTACGGAGACTGGAGCCCCCTGGGCGGAAACAGCCATGAGAATGAACTCTGCAGGTGCTCGCCCCTTACCCACGGGCTGCTGGGTAACTCCATCAGTTCCTAACCGGCAGGCTCATGGTGGCCCTGTGTGTGTGTGTGTGTGTGTGTGCGTGTGGCGTGGTTATGTCAGATGGATCATTTTCAGGAATATTTCTTATTGTCTCGTGGTCTCTGGTTTCTGGTTGTCGGGAATTTTTTTGTTCTTGCTAAGAAGGACCTGTGGTTGGTTCATCAAAAATCAGCCATGGGCGGGGTTGTTGTCCCGAGCAAGATGGATTTCCTGGGATCCACTGGTCTGTCAGGCCCCAGGTAGCCCAAAGAAGGACCGCTGGGTTCCGGGGGTGATGGCAGAAAGTGAATGAGAAGGCCGGTGCCGCGGCTTACTAGGCTAATCCTCCGCCTAGCGGCGCCGGCACACCGGGTTCTAGTCCCGGTCGGGGCGCCGGATTCTGTCCCGGTTGCCCCTCTTCCAGGCCAGCTCTCTGCTGTGGCCCGAGAGTGCAGTGGAGGATGGTCCAGGTGCTTGGGCCCTGCACCCATGGGAGACCAGGAGAGGCACCTGGCTCCTGGCTTCGGATCAGCGCGGTGCACCGGTCGCAGCGGCCACTGGGGGGTGAACCAACAGAAAAGGAAGACCTTTCTCTCTGTCCCTCTCTCTCACTGTCCACTCTGCCTGTCAAAAAAAAAAAAAGTGAATGAGAGCATGGTGGGGGGGGAGCGAATTCCCAGAGGGCACAGCAGCGCTTCCCCAGGCTCAGTTCCTAGGGGTAGGACAGGGCTGTGAAGCAAGTTGTAGAACAGATTCAGGAACCAGCAATGCAGGGCCCTGAGGCACAGGAGGGGACTGGCTCACCTGTTCCACAGAAGTTAGCAGCTTTAAATGAATCCAGGCCTTTGCCGTATCTCCTCTCCAGGGCCCGGGGCTGACCCCTTTAGGGTGGAAGCAGCAAGAACATTCTCCATTTGCATCCATCGATTTCATCCCACCCCTGTGACCTGGAGAAACCAATTATCCCCAGAGCTGGTGGTCGCGAAAGGCGGCTTCGCCGGTCCCTCCCCAGGGTGGCGGGGAGGAATGGGTGACACAGGTTCACGCCGGTGCCGTGAGGACTGACTAACGAGTCGCAGAAGTGGCCAACTTATTGCCTCATGCAATTCTTAGTCATGAAGTGCCCATGTTCCCCACACACACACCGAAATCAAAGCAATTACAGCTGCCAGCGGAGCTGGAGTCCTCAGTGCGGAAAATGCTAGTTTCAGCCCAAGATGGGGGCTGGAGGGGCTGGAGGAGGTGCGTTCCCTTCCTCCTCCCCGGGAACGGAGGCGCCCGCAGGCCTGGCGGGGTGGTAATTGCTGCGGGCTGAGACAGGGCTCTGACGGTGCTAATGATGCTCTGTTCTTCCCAGAGACCTCGCTCCAGTCTGCACGGAGGGCCAGGCTAGCCAAGGAAAGCAGCGCACTGGGGACTAGCGCATGAACGTGCGCGTGGCCGTCCGTCGTCTTTCCGTCTCTTTCTCTCTTCTCTTTCGTCGTCCGATCTCGCGGGACCTGGTGTGTGTAGACAGAGTCCTCATCGGCGCCATGGCTCACCCCGGGTGCAGGGACAGGTGTAGCCCTCCCTCGGCTTCTTTCCTATCTTTCTAGTGGGGGCTCTGCACGGCCAGGCACCATAACTCGTATTTTCTCCACACCCACAAAAGACTCTGCTGGAACCGGGTTTGAGTGGGGAAACACATTTTCCTGGGCTGGTTCTGGGTTGGGTGTTGCAGTGCGAAGTCTCTAACTGCTGCTGGCTTACCCGCTAGCCAAGGTGGCTGCAAAGGGGCTCACTCCTTCTCATGTTGGGGAGCAGGAAAGAACTGGGGCGATGTGAGCATCCTGGGCAGACTCTGCAGACGGGAGGTGGGGTGTGGGGGAACCCACAGACGGGCTCACGCAATCAGAGCAGATCCCCTTCTCGCCCAAGTCACGCCTTGCCTCAGAACAACAGGTGGGGAGGGAAGGCGGAGGAAGAGAGACGCCCCACTCTTGCAGGTTCTAAGGGCTGCCGCTTTGGGGGTGGAGGGCAGGAGTCTGAAATTCAATATTCGGAAGAGCCACGGGCAGGAGGCAAAATCTCCCGCAAGAGGCTGGTCCATTAAATCTCAGTGATGGGATTGCAGGTGAAGACTGGTGCAAGCCCTCGCTCCCTCGCCGCTTCTCGCCGCTGCGAGTCCAATAACTCCCCCGGAGAGACCCTCCTCCCTCGTCCTGGGGTCTGTATACTCCTTAGCTGCTGAGTCTCTGGGGACGGGAAATTAATTTCTTTCCCTGCCCAACGCGACTGATCTCGGCGGGCCGCCGGGCTCAGCTGGGCGCCAGGGGTCAGATGCGCGAGACCCCCAGGTGCTCGGAGTAAATGATCCAGCCCTTGGGCCGCGGAGGCGCCCAACAAGACGGAAATGGCATTTCCCACTCAACTCAATTGCCGTGCGTCCGGCCGTCTCTCCACACCAAGATTCAATTATCGGGGCCGGCACGTGCCCCCCGCCCCACAGTGCGCACCTGTGCCTTTGAAGAGCTGCCCTTTTTTCTGATAGCTCTGGGTGGTAGAATTCCAACCAGAGAGAGAGAGAGAGAGAGGTTGATTTTCTGGCTGTCGGCTTCAGCGGTGAGGACCCGACTCTGCTGTGCCGTGCGTAGCATGACGGGAGAGGTGAGGATGCTGGTCCAGCTGTGCACCCTTGGGCAAGTCACACAGCCTCCCTCAGCCTCAGTTTCCTGCTCTGATCTCTGGGCCTCCTCACCCAGCCCCAACAGCCCCAGGAGTCGACCCCAGTCCGTACACTGAGAGTCCCCAAGCCTCCCTAGAGAATAGAGCGTAGGCGTTGCTAAGAACCAGTTCCAAAGTTACAAGAGCAACGAAGTCGGGGGCACAGGCCAGTCTGCTCCAGGAACCGGTGCCGCTGGAACTCGGGCTGGCTTCCGGGGCTCCTGCCACCGGGTCCTTGGCCTCCCCTCCTTCAGGGTGCACAGCCGTCTGTGGGCAAGGAGTTGTGTGTGCCGCCAGCGGCCCCTCGCAGGCCAGCCTGGGCAAGCCCTGTCCTTCTGGGCACCGTCCCTCGGAGTGGGACGCCGCCCCCAAGAGGTTGCGGGGCCCTGCCTCTCGCGCTTGGGTTGGTGAGGCTGGCGGTGGAAACTGGCTCCAAGTGCTGCCTATTCAGTGACGTTTGCCCAAACGCTGCTTCCCAAGAACAGCTGGACGCCCAAGACGCTTTCCGACTCTGTTTTCTTCTTCCAACAAGCCTGCTTCTTTTCCTGCAAGTGGGACGTGGCAGGAAGCTGGCGGAGTCTGAACCCCGGCCTCTCCCCACTCCTTTCTCAGCTTGGAGCTCACGGTGGCAGCGAGAGGCCCCTTCCTCCTACCCCGCCCAGAGCCCTGGGGGGGGCCGGCTGTCAATACGTCCCCTCTGTGTGCAGCAGCCTCCCTCCTTGTGAGCCAGACATAGCTCCACACGCCCATGCTTCATTTCATCCTGGAACCCCAGGGTAGGAAGGGGTCGTGTCTCCATGGCACACAGACGAAAAACTTAGAAGTCAAAAATGGCAGGTGGCATGCGCAGAGCTCGGCTCTTCCTAGCATTGCGCACATACACACACATACCTGCCAGAAAAATGTGCTCATTTTTGGACCTAGACGAATTCCTATTTGTGGCAGTGTCCCGGTCCCATCACAGCCCAGCGCTTTGCTGTCCCCATGATCTTGGGGAGGGTCCCATCAACCCCGATCCCAAGCCAGGGGCAGCCTGGCTGTAAGAAGAGCAGTAATCCCAGCTCTGTCACTCACAAACCCAAGGCCTTGAGTCTCCACCTCCCCATTCCTCCCTAAGCCACAGATCGGGAGATCTTGTTTTCAAGGGTGCAATGGTAGCGCCGTCTTCTCCCAGTGTTCCTGGGAGCCCCTGGGGGTCGGGATGTGTGGACACATGCAGGCGCCTGTAAATACTGAGTCTGTGACCCCCGCCTCCACCCTAACTTGCCCTCTGTGTCTTTCCCTCCAGCATTTGTCAAATGCCCACACCTGTGGCCATGCAGGTGCCCTCTCCCGGTCCTTGCGCACAATGAGCTGGTTGCAATCCACAGCTGCAGGTGACAGATCCTTGAACGTCTCTGGCTGACTCCATGGGACAGGAATCAGAAGTATCAGAATTTGACATCTTCTAATTTTTTTTTTTTTTTTTTTTGCCTAAAAAGTAGATGTGAAGAGGGAAGAGTTGTAGTAACACCCCAGGCCAAGTAGCGTGTTCAAGACAGCATGGCAGGTGACATGCAGGATGTCAGGGAACGTGACAGCAGCACTAGGGATGTGCAAGCGTAATGCCACACGCCAGCGTCGCCGGCAGGATAACTTGGCAGTGGGCACGGCGACACCGTCTGGGTCACAGGATGCCAAGGGGAGCTGGTGTGTCGTCTTTAGCGCGAGCTGCGCGGCAGATGCAGCGCAGGGGCGAGTCCCACACCTTCGTCCCATCTTTCTGCCCTCCGCCATTGGCTCATTGGCGTTTATTTCCCTGCCTGGTGCAATGGGGCTTCTGCCTTCCCATCTACACCGTGGCGGATGAGGAGTTCTGAGACGCCCGAGCTGTGTCTTGCACAAGGCGCCTGCTAGCTAGCGACTCATCAGTAGCCACAGCTAGCTAGCAACTCCTTATCAATAGGCACGCTCTGTCTTCACCGGGTGCCGCAGTTTCTCCAGGTGTAAAAGGGGAGAATAGTTCCAATGCCTTCGAAAGGCTTGACAGCCACAGAGAGCATCAAGACCGTGTCTTAGAACCGCCTGTGTCTCCGTTCAGGGCGGAGGGTGGCTCGCCCACCTGTTCCCGCCCAAGTCCTGTGGCCCCAGGCGCTGAGCCGGGGAATGAGGAGTTTGCTGCTTGCTGTCTGTTTGCCACTGGACGGTCCCAGGCAGAAGGGGGATGACAATGGCTTGTGCTTCTGAAAAGCGGTCGGGACCCCACAGTATGCGCTTTAAAGAGAAGCAATTCTGCTCCCTTGGTGGTCCCACATTTTTCCCCCAAACCCCTTTTCTCCTCCCTGCCAAGAGTGGGGCCTTGCTCCCCACTTGCTCTGTCCACCAGGCAGTCAGAAGCCGCCTGCGTCCTGTGGCTGCACATGGAATTTGCGTGCATGCGTGGCAACAGCCAGGGAGAGCTGACACCACTGTTAGGCAGAGAGTACGGCTCCCGCCAGAGGTGCCTGGGGAGTGATCACGTGTCCCCGGGGCCTTTGCACACCTCTTCCTCTCTGAGCCCACCAGCATCCCTCCCACATGCCTTCTGGCCAGTCCACCTGCTCATCCTGCCCCAGTCCAGCCACCACCACCCCACTGCCCCCAGCCGTCACCAGCTCCACCAGCTCGGAGCACACAGCCCCTCCCATGCCTGCCCGGCCCCTCAGCAAGGCAGTGCGGGCAGGCGCAGGGAGTGCTGCGCTCGGCTGGATAATGAGTTGAGAACTTCCAGCCCCGCGCCTCTCTCTGGCTGGTGACTGACACAAATGGGATTCATCTTTAATCATCTGTTAACTCGTTGTCTATTATAGCTCTTTAATAGCGCCATAGATATTCTTAATGAAGCGTGATTTAAGGTATTTACAGCACACGGACCGACAGACATCACTCACGGTGTGCAGGTAATGAGGCATAAGACGGCTTTTGAGTTCCGCTCCCGCCCCCCAAAGAGAAAGCGACAGAGAGAGCGGGAGAGCGCAAGAGTGCGCCGTAGCACGGAGGCCAAAAAAAAAAAAAAAAAAAGGATAAAAGCCTTGTGTTGGAAGGTTTGTTTTAGCGTGTTTAGGCATTTAAAGTCATTTTAGCTCTTCCAAGGTGTTTGGCGCACAGAATTCAGCAATCACTCCGCACTCAGAGCCGCAGGCCGGCCCAGCTGTCTCTCCCGGCAGGTGCAGGGGCACAAGGCATTCAGAGCTTTGTCCTCTCAGCCACTCTTCCCTGAGGGTGTGCCCGGGGGTGGCAACTGGGCGGAAGGAGCAGCAGAGAGAAGGGCGAGGACCCTCCCCCACGGGAAAGGAGCAGGGCTGAGGTTGCCGTCCACCCCCACGGCTGTGCGGCCCGGGGCTGCCTGGGGCCACTTGCCCTGGCCTCCGGGAAGCCCCGGCAGCTTCATCCTTCAGGTAAATCCTGCGAGAGGTAGGAGTCTAGCCAGGCACCACTCAGCTCTTCCTGCTACCGGGGAGACCCTGAGCTACCCAGCCAGGGAGTCACAAAACCAGGGACTGGGATGGCCTAGCCTGGGCGGCCTGCATCCCACACCAGAGAGCCTGGGTTCGAGTTCCAGCTCCACTCTCGATTCCTGGAAGGCAGTGGATGATGGGGCTGAAGGACTCGTCCCTGCCACCCATGTGGGAGACCCGGATGGAGTTCCTGGCTCCTGGCTTTGGCGTGGCCCAGCCATGGCTGTCCTGGGCATTTGAGGAGTGAATAGGAGATCTCTCTCTCTCTCTACCTTTAAATAAAATTTAATTAATTAATTAAAGGGGAAATAAAACACCGCAGGGTCTCCCCTCCCTTGAATGCCCTCTCCTCCCGGCTTGGCAGAAAGACAGACTTCACGAAACTTCTCAGTTTAGTAGGGGCAGAAAGAGCTCAGGGTGGGGGTAGGGGGAGGCTTCTCTTCCAAGGATGCGCCTTAACTAGCAAGATCAGCAAAGCAAAGGGGATAGCCTCCAGGGCTGTGTACCAGGAAGGCAGGAGGACAGGAGCTCCAAGCTGCTGGTCTGACTGCCAGCCCGACCCCCTCCCCTGGGGTCAAGGGCAAGGACGTCCATATGGGTACAGGGAAGGTCACCGGACCTTCTCCCGAGGGGGGATCAGCCCCTATCCAAGCGGCAGCCCTCCGCTTCTGAGAGCCTGTTCCGGAGAAGGGCAGCACAGAGAGAGGGTAGGGCCCGGCCCCCACCACGGTCACGCAGGATCGGAACTCCAGGACCTGGAGCTTCCCAGGCTGTTGCTTCTCCTGCTAAACCAATCTGCCTTGGCGTATGCTGCCTCTTCCCACGTCTACGAGAGGCTAGGGCCCGTGGGAGGGAGCCAGCCGCCCTGAGCCCCGAACGCACCCGGGATGGTGTTTCTCGGGACGCCCACAAGAGAGGAACCCTCCTCCGGTGCCAGCCCGGCATGAGGGTCCGCGTGGGGAGAGGACACCAAGCCCCTCTTGGCGTTCGGGAGGTGCCCAGCCCTATCCCAGCCTCTGCGATCTGCCTGCCCCAAGGGCAGACCCAGCCCGAAGCAGAAGGAGTGCACGCGCATGCGCCTGTGCGTCCCAGAGCCGCGGGTTTCCATCTGGTGCCAGGCGCACCCCTCCTGTGCGGGGTGCTGAGAGAGGCCCACCGGCTCGCCCCAGGGAGCCTGCAGTCTGTCCTGGAAGGATGGACTGTTCCAGAATGAGTGCCCCACCGTGGGGTAAGGAGACGCCCCCAGGAGGGCAGAATAAAGGTGGGTGGGGCACCTGTGATATCTGGGATGGGTGTCCTGCCTCAACTGTGGCCAGGTGCCCCTCCCCCAGCCGACGGCCTTCCTGGTTCAAAGAACAGCAGGTCAGGGTGGCTGCAGTTTTCCCACAACACTCTGGCCAAACCATGGCAGATTCCTTCTCGTCCCTGCCTCCCTGTCACTCCCAGCCTTCCCTCCCAGGCCGGCTCAGAGCCCGCTCAGTCCTCCTGTGGGCCCAGCTGGGAGCCGTCCCTCCTCACCTGTGCCCAGAAGCCCGTGTCTATCCTTTTGTTTAATTAAATATTTATTTATTTATTTATTTATTAGAAAGAGTTATAGACAGAGAGAGGGAGAAACAACGAGAGAGAGCTTCCATCCACTTGTTCACTTACCAAATGGCTGCAGTGGCCCGAGCTGGCTCAGTCTGAAGCCAGGAGCTTCTTCCGGGTCTCCCACGTGGGTGTAGGGACCCAAGCACTTGGGCCATCTTCTGCTGCTTTCTCAGGTGCATTAGCAGAGAGCTGGATTGGAAGCAAAGCAGCCAGGACTCGAACTGGCACTGCAGACAGTGGCTTAACCCGCTGTGCCACAGTGCCAGCCCCTGTGTCTGTCCTTAAACACAGGACGCACCAGGCAGAGTGGAAGCCCAGGGATGGACTTCTCTCTGCTGCTAGCCCCCTCCCCATCTCATGCTGAGTCTCCCCCACTCAGGGCCCTGCCGGGTCGTAACCCTGACTTCCGATGGCCCTGAGTGGGTTGTGGTTCAAAGTGCTCAAAGTCAAGGTAGGATTGGCCCTGCTCAGCCTTCCTTGAGCCAGACCGCTTGCTGGCGGCTTTACAGATCTGCTGCCCCAGGTCAAGGCCCTCTGTAGCCCAGTTAGCCGAGCTCCAGTCTCAGATAGGCTGGCCTCTTGGTGCGGGCCAGGCACCTCTGACAGCCCTGGGCTGGGAGCAGCTCACCTTTTCTGTCACCTGGAGCCAAGGACGCCCCATCAGAACCCGGGTTCTGGATGGAAAACGGCAGAGCGCAGGGACGTGAAAGGGGAAGAAGCCTCTTGGGAAACTTGACTGAGTGACTTAATTTTGCAACCAGGCCAAGCTTGGGACTGGGGTTTCACTTTGGCACAATCTTGGCATAACCGGCCCTAACTTTGTCTTCTCTGAACCGAACGACGCCACCTCATCGCTGCATGGGTATCAGCAGAGAATCGCCAAGACTTCATCTTGGTTTATCTTCTTCAGTCGTTTGACTGATTGATGCTTGATGGGTTGGAGAGACACACAGAGAGCTTCCACCCGCTGGTTCCACTCCCCAGGTGTCCACAACAGCCAGTCCTGCCTGGGCCAAAGCCAGGAGCTGGAAACTCAGTGTCGGTCTCGCAGCCGGGTGGCAGGACTCAGCTACTGGAGACACCACTGCTGCGTCCTGGGGTCTGCACGCATTAGCAGGAAGCTGGAGTCGGGAGCCAGGGCAGGGAGTGGAGCCCAAGCACTGGGATTCTGATGTGGGATGGGGGCACCTTAACCGCTGGGCTAAAGGCTCCTCCTCTTCTGTAGCCGTGTCTGGGAGGTACTGAGGGAGGTACTGAGCACACTGGCCGGCTGTTTCAATTCCCTTTCCCAGCCGCGTCAGCAGGGGCTACACCAGTGTTTGCCACCTTTGTGCTCTGCAAGGAGGATTCTGGACACCTTGCCCTGAGGATGGAGACGCTAAGACTTCTCCCCCCAGGAAGGAAGGAAGAGATTGTAATGGGAGAGACGAGAGCCATGGCCCAGCCCTGCACAGTGTCATCCTCACCCTTGATTTAGAATCCACGCTCCTCCAGCTTCCCCAAGAATGCAGGGGGGCTCTCGTCATCAGCTGGAGTCATGAGGTGGAGGCTGCCATTCAACCCCAAGACATCCACCTGGGACCAGGCCCAATGAGGTCTGTTTTTCTGTTCTCTTTTCTAGATGATTCTGGAATTTTCTAGATGGTTCCGTTCATGGATTGGTTGTGCATCAGGCCGCTGAGCATCAGCAAGTGTACCCCAGGCTCCCCAGGGCCTGGGTGCTCTGATTGTCTCCTCTGCCATTAGGAAGTGCTTTAGCAAAGCACGTGTGCCACACCAAGACGGAGTAGCCAGTTACCTAGGAAACTGAATGCTATACGTGTTCCACTTCCTGGTGTCCTTTGGATCCAGCCGCCGCAATTGGCCTGTGTCCTCAGCCTTCTGGACCCGTGGTAGCTGAGTAACTCCTGAATGGCTCTAGCCATATCATTGGTAGGGCCCATGCAAGATGTACATGCAGGGCCCCCAGGTCAAAAGGGCTCAAGCATCGCAAGATGGCATCAACAGAGCCTTAAAACCAAGCGCCTGCCCTCGTAAGCACGCGGGTGGCCCTGAGCAGCCGCCCAGGTTGCACACCCGTCAGAAGCTGGCAATAAGAACGGCCCTGCACACACTTGCTATGGCCCTGCAGCCCCGTGGGGATCCTGGCAGGTGACAGATGCCTGCTCCCTTCCTTCTGTCCCGAGAGGTTTCTGAAGCCCCCATGTGCTCGACCCTCAGATGTGTGAGGCTCTTCCTGATGGCATCCAAGGACAGGGCTCGTGTTCGGGTGGGGACCACAGTCACAGTACTCAGCATAGAGGCGCCATATTCCCCTCCTCCTCAGTCCAACAAGAGCGGCCAGTCAGCACCGTGGTCCAGCTGTGAGCTCTGCTTTGGCCACCGCACTGGGAGACTTTTTTTTTTTTAAAGAATTACCTATGGGCGTAGCAGGTAAAACCACTGCCTGTCCAATTCAACTCCCAGCTGCTCCACTTCCGATCCAGCTCTCTGCTATGGCAGTAGAAGATGGCCCAAGTCCTTGGGCCCCTGCACTGCGTAGGAGACCTGAAAGAAGTTCCTGGCTTCGGACCAGCGCAGCTCTGACTGTTGTAGCCAATTGGGGAGTGAACCAGTGGATAGAAGACCTCTCTCTCCCTCTGCCTCTCTCTGTAACTCTGCCTTTCAATTGAATAAATAAGTCTTTTTTGTAAAAATTAAAT
Organism: Oryctolagus cuniculus; assembly: GCF_964237555.1. Lineage (NCBI taxonomy): Eukaryota > Metazoa > Chordata > Mammalia > Lagomorpha > Leporidae > Oryctolagus > Oryctolagus cuniculus. The sequence goes on from NC_091439.1 coordinate 503,976, forward strand.
TATTTATTTATTTGAAAGGCAGAGTTTACAGAGAGAGAAAGGGAGAGACAGAGAGAGAGAGGTCTTCCATCCACTGGGTCCCTCCCCAAATAGCCACAATGGCCGGAGCTGGGCTGATCTGAAGCCAGGAGCCAGGAGCCACAACGTGGGTGCAGGGATCCAAACCCTTGGGCCATCTTCTGCTGCTTCCCAGGCACATTAGCAGGAAGCTAGATTGAAGGGAGCAGCCGAGACTCGAACCGGCGCCCGGTGGGATGCTGGCATCGCAGGCAGTGGCTTTACCCGCTATGCCACAGCGCGGCCCCACCTTGGAGACTTGCACTGGCCGCTGCTCTCTGCTCTTAGCCCTCCATGCTCCCCTTCTAAAAGTCGCCATCTACTCAGCACGGCATCGTGAATCCATCACCCTCCCAGGGTTCTCCAAGCCTTTTAGAGAGCAATTTGCATTTTCGACCTGTCTCCCTCTCAGGGATAATGAATTAGACGAATTTGCGGCCACTGTGTCCGTGCCCTGTTCCTTTCATCTGCACCAACAGCCTCGTTCGCAGGCGACGGGACTCGCTGCCTTTCTGCCGAGCAGGGCTGTGTTTGAGCAGCTGCCCTCATCCGCCTCTCCTGCGTCTGTGACCACACGGAAAGCCCTCTGAGCAGCACCAGGCCAGCGCCCGCCGGCCGGGCCTCCGATGATTCTGCTGAGTTGTGTGCGTCGAGCCGACCTCTTGCTCTCTCTCCTGGTGTGAGTGGGCCTCGGGCTGGTGTCTTTAGAGGCCCATCTGCAGCGACCCTGTTCCTCTCCTATGCTGCCTCCACGCCCCTGGAAGTACAGGCAGGGCTCCTTTTGTTGAGTCCTGGCTGGGCTGCACCTGCCCCACCTCTCCGCTGTCTCACACAGTCTCTCGGGGTCAGCTGCACCCACGTCCAGGGAGCCAAGCCCTTCCTGACACTCGATGACTGGGTGGGGGGGTGGTGTCTCCTTGCACGCTTCCTCCTCCACGCTGTTTCTGTAATGGCACAAACTCAAGGGCTTTCCACAGAGCCCAGACAAACGCCACCTCCGAGTGAATAGAGAAAGAGATTTGTTTGTTGCCTGCTTGCGGCTGTCTCGAAGTTGGTCTCTGTCGATGACAAAATATTTGGCATCAAAGGTTCTTGCTTTTGAAAGCAACCTCGTCAAAACGCCTTCGAGTGTGGTTTCCCTCCCCACTGCTTCCTCTGCCCCTGCAGAGCCCTGGCAGGTTAGGCAGGCATGAGCACGGCTCAGAGACCCGACTTCCTCCGCGCCAACGGGCAGCCCAGAGAGGGTGCTAGGAGACCCCTGCCTCACGTCGGCACTGGGTTTGGTCTTGGCCTCTGCCACTTACTAAGGATGACCCCTTGGGCAAGTTTCTCATTCTCCCCCAGCCTCAGCTTTCCTCTCTCTAGAATGGGTATGATGATGCTGAGCTGGTAGCGTGGCTGCGGAAGTCAGCGAGGCATGGGATAGGTTACACTTGGCAGGTGGTAGTTAGAAAGCGTTTGATTAAGGGTGGCTGTTCTTTGATCATCTTTCATCACCGCTGACATCAACTTAGACTGCCAGGCTCTGCTTTTTAGGGGAGAACAATTCCTCGGTGGTGAAGCCCTCGATTCCTACTACCATTCGTTGTGTGTTCTGTGTGAGTTTTCCCCCGGGCATTGGCGGTGCTCCTCTTACCAATGGGGACACGGTCTCAGCAGTGCATTGCAGGGTGATGCTGTCATTGGACAGGCCACCTGGAGTGAGTTGTGCAAACCCAGGTAGCACAGAGCGGTCACAGGACGCGGGCCGTAGGTAGGCTTGGGAGCCGGGGTTAACACGATATGGATGAGGCTGCTGCCGACAGAGCACAGGGGACTGTTACAGGCAACTGTTTTGTTTGTTTAATAAGTAGAAGGTTCGTACGCTGAAAGAACAACAGAAAGTGTAATGTAGAAGTACGTAAACCAATAACACAGTCCCTTGTTATCATCCATGTTCTGCCCTGTGCGTAATCGTACGTGCAGGGCTCCTGCATGGCTGGCAGTGCAGCAGGTGTGTCTACCCCAGCGCCTCGGGCTGTGGATGGCCTCGCGTGACAGCTGCTGGAATCTTAGGGGACCACCGTCACATATGCATCGCACGCCTGTTCTCAGTGGGGGACGCTAAGCCAGCTGCCCAGCCCTGGCGGAGCTCCTGGGGGGGCGGGGGGAAGCCAGGCTTCTACGGCAGATGACCAGCCTTCAACATGAGTCAAGTCTCAGCTAAGGGACAGCGTGGATTGTCCCCAAAACGACTCCCAAACTTGGTCAACAGGCGAGATCTCTCCACACCCTCCTCTCCCAGTTCCCTCATGGGAGACGCAGGTTCTTTGGGGGTTCCCACCCCACAGGGCTCCCACCCCCATGTTGTAAAAATTCCTCATTAAAGGCTTGGCAGTCCCCGTGGTTCATGGAACCGGGTTTTAAAGCGGATCTGACACATCCTGGGCAGTTCCAAGACTAAGTGCAGGTGAAAACCACACACAAATGTCGCATCTGAAAAACACCTTGCCCTGGGTCCACATCGGTACCACCCCTCTCTGACTTGCTGAGCCTTTCGGGAACTCTGTTTTTGAACTTTTAGCACATTTGAAGAATCATATAGTACAGTGTCCCACCAAAAAAATTTCTTTTCTACCAGCAAGTGTCTTGTTGACAGTCCCATTCTGCAAGTTCCTTTCAAAGAAAAAACAAGTCCCGGCCGGTGCCGCGGCTCACTAGGCTAATCCTCCACCTGCAGTGCCGGCACACCGGGTTCTAGTCCCAGTCAGGGCGCCGGATTCTTCCAGGCCAGCTCTCTGCTGTGGCCAGGGAGTGCAGTGGAGGATGGCCCAAGTGCTTGGGCCCTGCACCCCATGGGAGACCAGGAGAAGTACCTGGCTCCTGGCTCCGGATGGGTGCAGAGCTGGCCGCAGTGCACCAGCCGTAGTGGCCATTTAGGGGGTGAACCAACGGCAAAAGGAAGACCTTTCTCTCTCTCTCTCTCACTGTCTAACTCTGCATGTCAAAAAAAAAAAAAAAAAAAAAAAAGAAAGAAAAGAAAAGAAAAAACAGGTCCCTCTGGAATCAGGAGACATAGCGGCCAGTGCTATGGCATAGCACGTTATATGGATGCCAGTACCAGTCCTGGCTGCTCCACTTCAGATCCAGCTCCCTGCTAATGCACCTGGAAAAGCAGCGGAGGATGGCCCAAGTGCTTGCACCCACATGGAAGACCCGAACGAAGCTCCTGGTTTTGGCCTGGCCCGGCCCAGGCTGAATGGGGAGTAAATTTGTAGTTGGAGGCCCTTCCCTCCCCCAACCCTTTCCCTCCACAACCCAGTAACTCTGTCTTTCAAATAAATAAACAGATCTTTGGAAACAAAAGCAAAGAGAAATCACACAGCTATATCCCTTCACTCCTCACCTCCCTTCCCCAACAAAGAAAGCTTAATCACGCCATAATATAGAGGCGGGGATTAGGCGAGAGCTAAGACCACACCCTCAGCTTCATAGGAGGGTCGTGGCGCTTGACGTTGGGCCCCTCACAGGGACAAGGTGGGCACTGGGAGAGAAGGCACCGGAACAAATCGAAAGGGGCTGTCAGGTTGTGGGGCTCACCGTTCTGCACTGTGCAGCGCCTCATCGAAACGTGAAAGCCCCCATGGCACGCTCCCAAATGCAAGCGTTTCAGACCACGGTAATCTGCTTGGTGTGTCCAGTGCTGGCTGCGGTTCACACGCCAAAGTTTTGTTGTTGTTGTGTAAAGATCGTAGTTATTTAGTTGTTTGAAGGGCAGAGTGGGGAGGGGGAGAGACAGAGAGAGGGATCCTCCGCCCCTTTGTTCACTCTCCCAAACGGCCGTGACAGTTGGGACTGGGAAGCCAGGTCTCCCACATGGGACAGAGGCCCAAACCCTTGGGCCATCTTCTGCTGCTTTCCCAGGCCCATTGGCAGGGATCTGGATCAGAAGTGGAGCAGCCAGGACTCGAACCAGTGCCCATACGCGAATGCCGGCACCGCAGGTGGAGGCTTAACCCACTGCGCCACAACGCCGGCCACTGCATGCAGAATCTTCATCAGCCAAGGCTAAATCCTTCACGTCCTATATAGCAAGCCGGTCCGTCTCCTGAGAGTCCTCCAAGAAAGGGGGGTGCTGACATTGACCTCACGTGTTCTGTATGTGGGCAAACGGAGGCCTCTGGGGTAGAACCGGCCTCAGCCCAAAGCCGTCGCGCCCTTGATTACCCAGCATTCCCTCCAGGCAGCCTGGTCACTGTGTGGTTCCCTCCAGCAGGGTACTGCTGGGCTGTCCAGTGAACCCCTGCCTCTCCCAGAAGCCCCTGCCTGGGCAGCCCAACTGAGGTCCACCAGCCTCAACGGGGGGCCCAGTCCTCAGGCGCCCACCACCACCTCCAACCGCTCACCCCAGCTCGCTGGGCCCGCTCACCCCGAGCAAGCGTGAAAAACGCCACCTTTGCAGGCCGGCATCCGAAAGAAGCTGGAAACCTGCTGCAGGCTGCTGTCCCACTCTCTCCTCGTGTTTGCTGTTATTTTTTAACACTTTTTTTTTCTCCCTCATAAAAGCACTACCCTCTTCCCCAGAGCTTGCCTGTAGCGAAGGCATGGTCTGTACAAGTGCAATTATTTCAGAACAGATGGAGTGAGGAGCAGAAAGTCTGTTAATAGTAATAGAAATGCTACATGTTAACCTGGACAGCACACGATGACAGTCTCATGACTACCCATTCTGTTCCCACCAGCTGGGCCACCAAAGTAGGAATGAGATATTCACAAACACAGCCATCAGCCACGTAGCCACCTAAAGTTAGAATCCAAATTCCTTCACATCAGGGGCTCTGGCGGCCATGCCAGCCTGGGGCCTGGGCGCAGAGGAGGCCAGCCCCCAGCTCGGCGCCGGCCCCTGGCAGGTTTGTCCTGGAATCTCACGGCCCGGGGGCCACCCAGGGCCCCTGGCCAGGTTTCCGGTGGAACATGGAGCTTGCTGGCCCCAGCCGGGCCCCAGCCGGGCCCCAGCCCCGCCAGCAGCGCCTGCCCGGCTGCTGTCACTGGGGAGGAGGTGGTAGGTTCTGCTGAGTGGATCTTCACTTCCCAGAGGGAGGCAGCATGGGAGGAACAGGCCAGGGGCCACAGCAGTACAGGGACCAGCATTGTGACATAGCGGGTAAAACCGCTGGCTTTTTGACGCCGGCATCACAGGTGGGCACTAACTCGTGTCTCGGCTGCTCCACTTCCAATCCAGCTCCTCGTGAATGCATCCGGGAAAGCAGCAGCTGTGCCTGGGTCCCTGCCACCCACATGGGAGACCCGGATGGGGTTCTTGGCTCCTGGCTTTTGCCTGGCCCAGAATGGGCCATTGTGGCCATCTGGAGAGTGAACCAGCAGATAAGTCAGCTCGCTCTCTCGCTTGCTCTCTCTCTCTCCCCCTCCTTCTCTCTGTGTAACTCTGCCTTTCAAATAAATAAATAAATCTTTTAAAGAAAGAAGGAAACAGCAGCGGCTAGGAGTTCACAAGGCCCCTCCCCAAAGGTGTCAGAAAGAATGAGCAGGTGCCAATGGACTCCAAAGAGCCCCCCGAGCTTGGAAATCAGTAAGAACCAGGGGCGGCTGGAGACGGACGAGTTGAAAGCCGACTTGTAGTTTGCGCTTGGTGGCTGATGAAATGGCAGTGCCGTTCAGCGATGCAAGTAGGTTACATCAGGGGATGAATGGGTTAGGGTGTAGACGGGAGCAGTGCTCTGGGGACAGAGACGCCCATCTGCCACCCAGGTCCGTTCTCCAGACGACCCCGAGAGCTCGCTGGAGCTCAGCAGTTCTCGTCCTCCGGTCTCCTTGCTCACCCGGCACCCCCAGCTCCCATGCAGCACAGGTAACATCTGCATTCAGCCCTCGACCTACAGTGGCTTGAAACTTAAGTCACCTGCTTAAGACAGCAAGTAGCAGTGGCCCGGAGAGGGGACAGAGCACAGACAGCTCTCTCTAGGATTTGAACTCCTCATTCTGCCTCTGGGTGCTCAGGCAGAGCTGTGAGAGCTGGGTGAGGCTGCCCCCGCCTCCAGCCACCTTGAGCATGCTAAGTAGGGACGGTGGTCCCCAGAGGACTGGTCTGTGCAGCGGCAGAGGCACACGGTTCAGAGAGGCTGGGCTGTGTGGCCGGCAGGCACATCTCTGTGGCGGGTGGGTTTTGCATGACGTGAGAGTGCAGAGACCCAGGTATGCAGGAATTTGCAGCAGGCAAACAAATACCATACTGTAAGTAACAGTCAAGCCCCAGTCTCTCCCTGTCCCCTGAGCCGAGCCCGCCCTTCTGTGCAGGGGGAAGAGGCTGACATTTGGAGACAACGAGCGTGGTTTGAAATTCCAGAGAAACATTCACTTCACCCACCCCCACCCCCACCCCCGGGCACTACTCTGAGCCTTTATTTCATTAATTTTTTTAAAATTTATTTCATTGAAAGGCAGTGAGAGAGAGAGAGAAAGAGAGAGACATCTTTCATCTGCTGGTTTACTCTGCAGATGCTGCAACGGCTGGGCCTGGGCCACGCCGAAGGCAGGAGCCAGGAACTCCGTCCAGGTCTCCCTGTGGGTGGCAGGGACCCAGCTCTATTCAGAAGACGCTCCCAGCAGTGGCCCCTCGTTCCCCGTAGCGGGACGTGGGCCAAACCCAATGATGGCCTCAGCTGACACGGACCCAAGCCCGCCTGCAGCCCCTTGACCCCAACATCAGGCACTTGGCGAAACCATCCTGTTCCTCCTCAGACATCGCCCTCTCCACCAACTCACCTCCCTGCCCCACGCCTACCCGTGTCCCCACAGCTCCCACACTACTCGTCCCTGCCCCCTCCCCTTCCCTGTGGTGCCATAGGCATGTCCGCAGCCATCCCCCACCCCCCCCCCCCCCGGCGCCTTGGGAACTGCTCAGGGCAAGGTGTAGGCACAGCCCCGGTGGCTGAACTGGGCGCAGAAGGCGGGGCCATTGGCCTGCAAGACGCAGTAACTGCCTTGGGCTATTGGAGGGGCTTCCGTAGACAGCCCTTTGGTTCTGGAGGAAGCTGAGTCTTGGGCAGCGGGCGTTCTTGGCTCCCAGAGCTGGAACAATCCGAGCTGGCTCCGAACAAGCGGCACTCCCAGGAGAGCCAGGCACTCCCCTGGGCGGGGAGGCCCCGGATGGTGCTGGGTGGCTCTGGCTGGGTTTCCGTGCAGGGAATGGCCCCCGTTGCTCCCGGTGTCACAAGATTCCGTAATCAATCTCGTTCCCCAGGGTGAGCTCAGCCCCCTGGGACAGACGTGGGAACAGAGCTGGAGAGAAGCAAGGGCTGTGGGTGCCCCTGTGCCCCCAGGCCACCTCCTCCTGGGCCCACCAGGAAGCTGAGCTGCTCGGGCCCTGGCTCCAGGCAGCTGGAGACGTTTGGAGGAATGCTGATGCCACTGGTTCCCAGGACAAAACCTGAGCCGTGGGCACTGCCCTGCGGCCCCGGAACCTTTCACACTGTCAGCTCGTTTCATTTTCCCAATAAGCTGTCGTGTGAGAGGCACTGTTGACGCTTTGCCACATGGGTGACCGACACATGGGGGTGAGAGTAAACCAACCCCCTTAGCACCCAGCCTGTGCGTGGAAGCCCTAGAGATGGCATCCGGGCCCTTTGCTCATTCACTCCGATCACTTTCTCACGACGTCTCCCAGCCAAAACCAGCATAGGAAACCAACATGTGTGTCAACAGGGACGCAACCAGGTGCAAGGAAGATCGGTCCCCACCACAGGAGCCTATGGGGGTTGTTTTGTTTTGTGCAGCAACAAGTGTAGGGCCCCCCACCCTCACCCCAGCTTTCCCGGCCGACTCAGCAGCTCAAGGACCAGGCTGTCTCCCGCTTTTTGCTTTTGTCATCCTTAGCACGCATAGGACTCTTGGTCACAGGATGGCTGCTGCACCTCCAGCATCACGGCCTCGTTCAAGGCAGGTGCAAGGGGGATGGGCAGAGGACCAAAAGACACCCAGGATTTTTGTCTGAGTGGCACTCTGCCCTCGATACACAAAGAGTTCCCTCGTCAAACTCCCCTGGGTGCAGTCTTTTAGCATTCTCAGCCTCTAGAGTAGAGGCAGGCCAGGGCGAAGGCGAGCTGGTCACAGCTCTTTGCAAGTGTGTCTGTGTGGCAGGAGCCCCCAGCTCTGTGGATGCCGGCCTGCAACACGAGATGTCCTCGGGACGAAGGGCTCCGGGGCTCGGGGGCAGCACCTGACTGCCTCCTGGCAGGCCCGGCAGCCCTGGCGGGGAGCAGCTGTTCCCCTCCACCTCCCCCAGGAAGGAGGCTCTTAACTAGACTTCCCATCCAGAACTCTGTGGGGGAGGCTGCAGCGCCTCCGCCCACGGCGGGCTAAATCTGTATTCCCACCCCGCTCGCTCTCGGGAGCAGTGGCTGCTCAGGGCGCCTCGTGCTGGGGACTGCAACTCCTCGCCTGGGCACGGTGGCTGCCCGTTGCCCTATGGGGCCCTGCTGAGGTCAGGGACAGGCTGTTGTCCCTCCTGTGCATGGCATATGGGGAGCCAAGTGCCTGTAGCAGGGGCACGGAGACCCCGGTGGAGGGGGTGAGACAGCGTCCGCATCACCTGGGAAAGCGACACCAGCACCTGGGCTCCTCTCCAGGCCCTCTGCCCAGCGGGACCTGGTCCTGGGGGCCTTAGGAAACTCTCCGTGGTGATGCCGATGTGGAAGCAGGGGTGAGAGAAAGAAGGGCTCCCTGCTGGACTTGGCCGTGAGCCCTGACCAGGTCGGGTCAGCTCCTTCTGCCTCGCGAGGACAAGACAAGTGCTGGAGAGAGCAGCCATGCCCGTGCCCTAACAGAACCCTGGTGCGTGCCTCCCCAGGCGCCCCACAGTCTCCGGGCCAGCGTGATGGAGAGCTGAGCATGAAGGAGCCTGGGGCCCCGTCCCAAAGTACAAGCAGGGTTTGTCTCAGCCGAGCGTGCTGAGACACACGTACGGAAATGACAGTGGTGAGGGAAGAAGTTCACCCTCACAGCCTCTTAGGATCCAGAGGCACAGCTCACAGGGCCGCCCCTGGGGAAGCAGGAGGCAGTAAGACATGGGTTCTGGGCTGCCCAGCCCGTGGGGAGTTTAAGGCCCACAAAATCATCTGGTCCGGCCCTGCCAAGGCAACCGCAGGCAGGACCAGACCTGTGGCAGGCTCCTTTTAAGCTGATAATTTTGTCCAGCCCGTGGATGATGGTACAAATTTGCACGTGGTGGGAAAGAGGCTCCCCACTCCTGCAGTGTGGAGCCAGGGGAAGCCCTGGCGATGCCTTGTCTGTTTCCATTGCTGCGACTGAATGCCTGAGACTGGCAGCTGACAAAGAACGGAGGCTGGCTTAGCTCGCGGGTCCACAGGCTGGACAGCGCCCAGAGCGCGGCATCTGCAGCAGGTGACGGTCCTCCTGCTGCATCCCAGCCGGGCGCAGGGTGTCCACCACGGGACCACCCGGGGCCTCTCTTCCTCCTCTTGCAAAGCCACCAATGCTGTCCCGGAGCCCTCATGAGCCTGGATGTCTCCCAAAGGTCCTGCCTCCAGATCGCACGGCCCTATGAATTTGAGGCCTGGGTTTCCAGCACATAAGCCTTGAGGGACACGTGGAAGCCACAGCAGGCAAGTCCTAGCAGGTGGCCGTGAGCAAGGCAGAGCAAGCAGGGCAGGTGGGTTTTGTAACTTTAATTTTTATTTTATTTAAGCTATACAAGTTTCATATATGCAGATTCAGGAGCACAGTGATACTTCCCACTTACCCTCCCTCCTGCCCACACTCCCACCCTTCCTCCTCCTCCCTCTCCTATTCCCACTCTTAATTTTTACAAAGATCTATTTTCAGTTTACTTACTTTACTTACTCATAAGATCAGCCCTACATTAAGTAAGGAGTTCAACAAGTAAGATGAAGAAAAAAAAAAAAAAAACACTGTTCCTCAATAGTAGAGACAAAGGCTATTAAAAATCATCAAATCTCAAAATGTCAATTTCCCTTTTGTACAATACCTTTCAGCTACTCTATTTGTTGCCACAGATCAGGGAAAATGTATGGTATTTGTCTTGGTTTCCAGTTGATCAATTTTGTTGCAAAAGATAGGATTTCATTATTTTTACCACTGAGTAGTACTTCATAGTGTATATACACCGTAATTTCTTTATCCAGTCATCAATTGATGGACATCTGGGTTGATTCCATGTCCTAGCTAATGTGAATTGAGCTGCAATGAACATGGAGGTACAGATAACTCCTTCATATGCTGATTTCATTTCCTTTGGGTAAATTCTCAAGAGTGGGATGGCTGGGTCATATGGTAGGTCTATATTCAGGTTTCTGAGGTATCTACACAGACTTCCACAGTGGCTGCACTAGTTTACATTCCCATCAACAACAGATTAGGGTACCTTTTTCCCCACATCCTGGCCAGCATTTGTTGTTTATTGAATTCTGTATGAAATCCATTCTGTGGGGGTAAAACCTCATTGTGATTTTGATTTGCACTTCTCTGATAACTAGTGACCCTGAGCATTTTTTCAAGTGTCTGTTGGCCATTTGAATTTCGTTTCTTGAAAAATGCCTGTTCAAGTCCTTTGCCCATTTCTTAACTGGATTATTTGTTTTGTTGTTGTTGAATTTCTTAAGCTCTTGATAGATTCTGGATATTAATCACTTATAAGTCTGCAAATATTTTCTCCCTCTCTGTTGGTTGCCTCTTCCCTTTGCTGAGTGTTTATTTTGCAGTACAGAAGATTCTTAGCTTGAAATGATCCCATTTGTCTATTTTTTCTTTGATTGCTGTGCTTCTGGGGTCTTTTTCAAGAAATCTGCCTATCTCCAATATCTTGCATCGTTTCCCCAATGTTCTCTAGTAACTTGATGGCACTGGGTCATAGATTTAGGTCCTGCATCCATTTTGAGTGGATTTTTGCGTAAGGTGTAAGGTAGGGGTCTTGTTTCATACTTCTGCACGTGCAGATCCAGTTTTCCCAGTACCATTTGTTGAAGCCACTGTCTTTGCTCCAGAGATTGATTTCAGCTTTTTTTTTTTTTTCAAAGATAAGTTGGTTGTAGCAGGTGGATTTAAGACAGGCTTGTTGGAGTCATTTGGAGGCTGCCCTGCTGAGCTGAGCTGGTCCCTGGCCCTCTGATGACTCAGCATCAGCGGCCCAGCCTGATGGAGAAAGGCGGTGGAGGGCTGGGCCCTGGCCTCTTTGGTTTGCACTGGAGGTGTGTGCTCTGGGGTGTGTCCCTGTCCCTGGAAGGGACAGCATCTCCAGGTGAGCAGGTGCCAAAGCACCAGAAAATGTTTAGAGTAAACACCTGCTCCACACAGCCCCGCCCCCTCAATTCTGCCAGACCCCTTCTGTCCTCAGGACACTTTGTGTCCGTCCACTCTGGGAAAGATGGGTGCTCACTCACACATTCCTCAAATGACGAAGTGGAAGGAGAGGGCCTTGGAGAGGCTCAAGTTGCTGCCAAAGTCAGACAAGTCCCCGGGCCTGAGTACCACCTCCGCCAGCTCGGGCTGCTGCATCAGAAACACCTTAGGAAGCGTGACGTAGACAGTGTGTGTCACACAGCCCTGGAGACTGGCACATCCAAGGCCGAGGTGTGGTTCACAGACGGCCCTCGCACTGTGTCCTCGCGTGGCAGAGCAGACGGGGAAGCAAGCGGGTACTCTCGCGCCTCTTCTTCCAAGGGCACTGCCCCATTGTGAAGGCTCCATCCTCAGGACCTTGTCACCTCCCCAAAGGTGCCCCCTCCCCAGCTACCACCCCAGCAGGGGCTAGGGGAAGTGCAGGCCACGGCAGCGTCTCTGTGTCACAGAGCAGGTGGCACGCTGGGCTGCCTCCAGGAGTAACCAGTCCTGTTCCAGGCTCGCCTGTCCCTCACACAGATTGGCCTGCCTACCCCTGCTGGCCTCACGGTACCATTCTGACCCATACACCTCCCACCTCACCTGCAGGAACTACCCCCCTCTCTCTACCAGCTCTGGCCATGCCACTCACCCTTCCCGGCACACACAGTTTCAACCCACCCCCGATCCCTGCCCAGTGTCCCCTGCCTGCCTTGCTGGCCTCCCCCACTGCCATCATGCCTTTACCCCTCGGCCCCGTGGACCCCACGTTCAGACGCAAGGAGCGACCTGCCACTCCCTGCCTTAGGACGTGCCGCGGCCTCTGCCCAGTGTGGCCATCCCTCCTGGTAAACCCATCAGGACCTGGCTCAGCGGACACGTCCTCTGTGACATCGTCTGCTTGACTGGCGGCCCCAGGCCGAGTTAATCACCCCCGAGGTTAGCTTCTGCACCATGAGGTGTGCACGCGGTTAGCGCACGTGGGGCACTCGGCTTCTCTGCAGGCCCACACAGTCCCCCTCCCCTGAGACCACCGCCTCTGCAGAGGCAGAGCCTGTACCCCACTCGTTCCTCACCCCCAGCCCCTGTCAAGGTGCTTATTGTATGACAGGGGCTCCATCGAGGGACGACTGGAGCACTGGGCTAGCTCCGACACGGGCCTTTCGCTTATTTGTTCAGAAGTGTTCACTGAGCCCGCACCACGTGCACACACAGCGCTCCACTGGGGAGACGGGGGATGTAGAGCCCACCCCAGCTTTCAAGGAGGTTGGGTCTCCTTAAACAAAGAAGCATAAGTTGCACTGGGTGGGGGGAGGGGTGGTGTCGGGCGCTCCTCCGGAGAAATGAGCTGCATTCCGCCGGATTCTGTGTAGGAGCAGCAGTTCCTCGGGCTCGCGGGAGTGCGGTGGGAGTGCAGACGCTTTGCGTACAGGGAGGAGGCCCAGAGTGCGCCTTGGAAACGGGCAGGGCCACACCAAAGGAGGGCCGGCGAGAGGACACAGGCAGGAGGGCGGGCTGCGGGGCCAGGCGTGGGCGGGGGAAGACTTTGAGCAGCGGGATGACACGCCCTTACTCAGGTTTGAAGCAGCGTTCCCGACGAGGGCAGGCATCGATGAGGGGTTCAAAGAGCCCGTGACGGGAGCCCCTAGGAGGCGATTCCAGCGGAGGAGAGAAAGGTGATGGTGGCTTGGGCTCGGCAGGCGCTGTTGGTGATGGGTTTGGGAGGCTCACGTCTTGGTGATGGACTGGAAGAAGAGGCCAAGAGAGAGGCTCGTGGCCAAGGTGGCCTCTGGGCTTCCGGTTTGTGCTGGAGGCTGCCTGGAAGGGGGCGGGGCTCCGCTTGTCAGGTGCAGCTGAGACGTCCCGCGTGGTGAGGATCAGAAACGAGCCTTGGATTCAGAAGTGGAGGCGCTGACTACCCCCCCTACCCAGGGGCTGCAGCAGAGTGCAGTGAGGAGTAAGGGGAATCAGGAGGCAGACACAGAGTACTCTTTCCCGGAGTTTGCCTAGGAAGGTGGGAGATGGGGAGAGAAGGGTCAGAGGGTAGCTGAAGAGACTATAAGGCCAAGGAAGACATTTTGAAAGATCAAAGAAGGAGCCAGCACTGTGGCGTGGTGGGTTAAAGCCACAGCCTGCCATGCCAGCATCCTTATACACACTGGTTTGAGTCCCGGCTGCTCTACTTCCCATCCAGCTCTGCTCATGCACCTGGGAAAGCAGCAGAAGGTGGCCTAACCCCCTGGGCCCCTGCACCCACGTGGGAGACCTGGAAGAAGCTCTGGGCTCCTGGCTTCAGCTCTGGCTATTGCAACCATTTGGGGAACAAACCAGCTGATGGAAGCGCTCTCTCTCTCTACTTCTCTCTATCTCTCTCCCCCTCTGTTTCTCCTTGTGTGTGTCTCCTTTTCTTACTCCATAACTCTGCCTTTCAAATAAATACATCATTTAAAAAAAAAAGAAAGATGAAAGAGACTTGACCATGTTTCGATGAGGAGGAGGAGGAGAATTGAATACTCATGAGACAGAAGGTGTTAATGATGGGTGGGAGAAGACTCAGAACACAGAGGAGGCAGGTCTCCCATCCCCATGGGGGTGCAGGCTTTGAACAGGTCTCAGGGGACTTATCATAGGATACCTTCACTTTTGTCTCTGAGAAGTTAACCGCTGAGAAATTTCTTGGCCACAACGTGCTTGGTGGGCCTGGGGAAGGTTGGAGGTTTAAGGACATGGAAGAAGGTTCTAGATCTTAGAAAGCCATTGCGGAGTGGAAGCTGCTGGGGCGACATTGAGAGGTCCTGAGGCCCCAAAACGAAGCTGGTGGCCTACAATATGTGGTGGAGCCAACCTCCCCTGTAATGCAACTCTCTCCTGGTGAGCTCACGGCTCGGGTCACACCCAGTAGGACAAGAAAGCTGGGCTCACCAACTCAGGGGAGGGACACAGGGAGGTAGGCTCAGGTGACATCAACTGGACTACGACCCAAGTGAAGGGAAGAGGGAGCTGGTGGGCTTTGGGAGAAGAGTGGACTTGACGGACGCTGGCCTGGAGGTTATCTTGATGAACAGCGGTGTGCAGGTCCACTTGGTGGACAGGGGCCTAGAGAGCTCTACTTGATGGACCGGGTCTGTCGATCAGCCTGATGGACGCTGGTCTTCGGTTTCGCTTGACAGCCAGTGCTCTAAGCTTCCCTTCACCAACAGTGCTCTAGGGCTTCCTTTGGAGGCCAGCTCTCATGTCCCCTGGAAGCAAGAGGTCAGTGTCCTAGGCATAGGTGAAGTTGGACACGGAGGAGTTTGTGCCAGCATTAAAGAGTTTTGGAGGTGGAGCACTTTGGTGGGGGGCGGGGAGACTGACAGGTTTCAGGTGTGAGAGTGGAAGTCAATGATTGGCACAGAGGGGAGACAGCCCAAGGTGGGGAGATCCAAGATCCTGAAATGAGCTCGCAGCATTGGATTTGCCCACATCACCGGATGGCAGTGGGGCTTGGTGACTGTGAGCAAGGTACCGTTGTCCCACGTGGGGCAGGTGACAGGGGATGTGGCTCAGTGAGTCTGGGGAGGTCAGTACCAGGAGGTACTCTTGCTTGCCAGGTCTGCTGGGGCAGCGCGGCATGAGGCTGTCCTTGAGCTTGACCCTCTGCTGAGCCACAGCGCAGTGATGACTCGGCGTTCAGAGGTGGTGGAGGGCACGAGGCAGGAGGCCCAGAACAAGGCAAGTGCTCCGCTGACAGCTGACCGGGTCGAGCCCCAGGCCTGTAGTCCCCATGTCTTCTATGGAAACGTCTGCCATCTCCTTGCTTTCCAGTCGCCCAGCTACCCCCAGTCCTTCCAAACTCCCAGTGGGTACTGTCAGCCCGAATAATGAGGGGGAGAGAGAGAGAGAGAGAGAGAGAGAGAGAGAGAGAGAGATTGATTCTCTAAAGGTTAAATTTACCTGGGAGCGGCAGAGAGCCGCAGTGGGAAAGTGCATACTACAGTCCACTACGAGTGTGTTCAAGGAGGCTGAGGCAAGGCGGACTTCTTAAAGGCACAAAATGAGGATTCCACTGCATGAAACAATAATCTTTGGCCACAGGATTAACAATAAGGGTGGCGGCCGCCCAAAGTTATGCACAGTTAATGGCAGATGTCCTGGGCAGAAATGTTTTGAAAGACAATCCATTCTTCAAATACACTCCAGCTTCCAGGCCCTGGGAGAAAACATTGATGGCTCAAGTGATTGGATCTCTGTCACCCACGTGGGAGACCTGGATGGGAGTCTCAGCTTCCGGCTTCAGCCTGGCCCAGCCCTGGCTGTTGTAGACATTTGAACAGTGAACCAGCAGTGGGAACTCTGTCTCCGTCTCTCTCTCCTTGACTGTCAAATGAAGAAAACTTCTAAGATAGACAACAGTAAGTGTTGCTAAAGATGTAGAGAAATTGGAATCTCCCTACAAATAGTAGGATATTTTCCAAAGTGGAAAATGTTGGCTGTCACTCAAAATGTTAAACATAAATTTACCAGGCGACCCTGGAATTCCACTGTCCGTATCTTACCTAAGAGAGTCGAAAAGGCTTGCAGCAAATCTTCACAGCACCATTAATCAGCCTGACTCAGAAAGAGGAACCAGCCAAGCACCCGCCAGCCACACCAACAAAATGCCGTCTCTCCAGCCAGTGGAAGATGGTTTGGAAATAAAAAGGGATGAAGAGCCGGTGCCGCGGCTCACTAGGCTAATCCTCCGCCTTGCGGCGCCGGCACACCGGGTTCTAGTCCCGGTCGGGGCGCCGGATTCTGTCCTGGTTGCCCCTCTTCCAGGCTAGCTCTCTGCTGTGGCCCGGTAGTGCAGTGGAGGATGGCCCAAGTGCTTGGGCCCTGCACCCCATGGGAGACCAGGAGAAGCACCTGGCTCCTGCCATCGGATTGGCGCGGTGCGCCGGCCGCGGCGGCCATTGGAGGGTGAACCAACGGCAAAGGAAGACCTTTCTCTCTCTCTCTCTCTCTCACTGTCCACTCTGCCTGTCAAAAAATAAAAATTAAAAAAAAAAAGGGATGAAGGACTACAAGTTGCTACAGCGCGAATGAACCATCCTGCTGAGAGAGAGCAGCCAAGCACCAAAGGCTGCGTGTTCCGTTGTTCCATGGGGAAGAAACTTCCAGGAGAGGAAAAAGGAGGCTATGTAGACAGCAAGTAGATTAGTGGTTGCCTAGCAGGAGCGAGGGCACAAGAAGTGACTGCCCATGGGCACAGTATCCTTTTGCAAATGTTGTAGGCTAAGATTATGGTGATGGTTGTACAACTGTCTTCATTCATCAATAATAATAACAATAGAAATATACTCAAAAGGGGTGACGTTTATGGCATATAAATTACATATTAGAGTTTTATTAAAAATGAAGACATGAAGGCTAGCATTGTGGCATAGTAGGCTAAGCCTCCGCCTGCAGTGCCAGCATCCCATATGGGCACCGGTTCGAGTCCTGGCTGTTCCGCTTCCCATCCAGCTCTCTGCTATGGCTTGGGAAAGCAGTGGAAGATGGCCTAAATCCTTGAGCCCCTGCACCCGCGTGGGAGACCCAAAAGAAGCTCCTGACTCCTGGCTTCAGAATTGCTCAGCTCCGGCCATTGTCGCCATTTGAGAAGCGAACCAACAGACAGAAGACCCCTCTCTCTGTCTCTCCCTCTCTCTGTAACTCTACCTCTCAAATAAATAAATAAAATCTTCAAAGAAAACAAAATTAAGGCATGCCCACGTCTAATTCTGCTTCTAAGTCTTCATCATCGTCCCAGATGACGTGTTAGCCGTGACTTGTTAGTGTGGCTTCTCCCACCTGCTCGCACCCTGCTCCACAGCGATGAGACCTCTGTTCTAGCAATCGTCTTTCCTACTCCCCCAGTGGAATGCCCTTTGCAACTGAAGTGAGAGTCCTGGAGTGCCCTTGGCACAAAGGGACAAGGCCACCCTGACAGCTCCAAGGTCGTGTACTATGTGCCGTGGACTCCACTGTAGAATTTTGTAGAATTTTGGCTGATTTTTAGCAGGTCACATGTTCACGTGGCTCAACAATCAGCAGCCTCCCCCGACTGCTGCCACCTCTGCCCACCTTCCTACACCACCCGTGGCCTCTCCCGGATTTTGTGGTTTGGGAATTTTTCAAGTACCCCTCCAGAGTTGGCTTATGCAAATACAAGCAAATGTGAAGAAACAATGTCTTCTTTCTCTTTACCTTAAAAGTGAGTTAGTCAAAAGGCCGCTCTGCACCTTGTCTCTTGCTGAACACCCTGGGACCGTAGGGTTGGTTGCTGTTTTCCATTGTGAGTCAGTATCATTGTGTACCAACCAATCCCCAGCTACTTGAGTAATTTCCAACTTTTGCTATTACAGAGCTGAAATGAAGAACCTTAAATGTAAGCCATTTCATAAGTGTGCAGATACCTTTTTTTTTGTTAATTTTCCAATTTATTCTTTTCTTAGTTCAAAGTCAAAGACAGACAGACATCTCCCATCCACTGGTTCAGCTGGAACCATGCCTGGAACAGCTGGGGCTGGGCCAGGTGGAAACCAGGAGCTAGGAACCCAATCCACGTCTCCTAGTTGGGTGGCAGGGAGCCAAACATTCTAGCCACCACCTGCTGCCACCCAGGAAGCTGGAATTGGAGCAGAGCCAGGGTTCAAACTTGGGCACTCCGACATGGATATGTGCATCCCAAGTGGCATTTTCACAGCTGTGCCGAACGCCCGCCCCACATGCCTGTTAAATATGGGGCTAATGGTTAAGGCACCCGCCTCCCATACTGGAGAGCCTGGGTTTGAGTCCCGGCTCCGGGTCTCCCCTGCAGCTTCCTGCTGGTGCAGACCCTGCGAGGCAGCAGGCGGTGGCTCCAGGAGTCGGGTTCCTTGCAAGCACAGAGGACACCTGAATTAAGTGCCTGGATCCTGGCCTTGGCCCTGGTTCAGCCCCTCACTGTTGGACGCATTTGGGAAGCAACCCAGTAGATGGGAGGGTTTTTTTTTTCCTCTTTCTCTCTCTTAGATAAATAAAAAAAATTATGATCCAAAAAATAAGTATCACAGACATGGGATTGCTGGGTCAACTTGTACACTGTCCCTCTTCGTCAGTCCTAGAGCCGTGTGCGACGCCTTGGCGGGGCACGCCCTGTGGCTCTGGGGTTTGCATCACACTGGGAAAGACTTTGCCTCCACTCTGCTGTCGCGAGGCGAGATTTGCTCCTTTGTCTTTTGTTGTGCTGCGGTAGGAACACGTAGCATGCGCCGTACCCACCCCAGATGTGGAAGGGTACAATCCCGTGTTGCGAACTGTGGGGCAAAGTTCCCCGGCGGATCGCTGACAGTTTGTACTTTCCTCTTCCACACTGCCCGGGGAAGCCACAGTCCCACCCTCCGCTCCTCAGGCTGGGCTGCTTCAGTTCCTCACCCAGCTGGAAGACACGGCGTCTGTCCTTCCGTGACCGGATTATTCCTCGAGCCGTAGCGCCCCCGGGGTCACAGGGGTCACCCATGCCGTCCCTTATTGCAGTGTCTCCTTCCTTCTTGGGGCCGAACAATGCGCCACCGTGTGTATGGACCACATTTTCCTTTTTTAAAAAAAGAAGATTTACGTATTTATTTGAAGAGTTATGCAGAGAGAGAAGGAGAGGCAGAGAGAGAGAGAGGTTTTCCATCCACTGGTTTACTCTCCAGTCGGCTGCAACAGCCGGAGCTGAGCTGATCGTAAGCCAGGAGCCAGGAGCTTCTTCCAGGTCTCCCACATGGGTGCAGGGGCCCAAGCACTTGGGCCATCTTCCACTGCTTTCCCAGGTCACAGCAGAGAGTTGGATCAGAAGTGGAGCAGCCAGGACTTGAACCGGCGCCCATATGGGATGCCGGCACTGCAGGCAGCGGCTTTACCCACCAGGCCACAGCACTGGCCCCCACATTTTCTTTATCCATTCATCTGTCGATGGATGCCTGGATTGCTTCCAGCTCTTTGTTTTTAATTTTTAAGATTTATTTATTTATTTACTTGAAGGTCAGTGTTACAAAGAGAGAGGGAGAGCCAGAGAGAGAGAGATCTTTCATCCACTGATTCACTACCCAGATGGCCACAATGGCCAGGGGCTGTGCCAGGCTGAAGCCAGGAGCCAGGAGCTTCTTCTGGGTCACCCACATGGGTGGCAGGGGCCCAAGGACTTGGGCTGTTTTCTGTTGCTTTTCCCAGGGAGCTGCATGACAAGTGGAGCAGCCGGGACTCGAACTGACACCCATGTGGGAAGCCAGCGTCGCAGGTAGCAGCTTAACCCACTGCGCCACAGCACCAGTAGTGCTTCCACCCCTTGACAGCTGTGACTAGTGCTGCAATGAACATGGGAGTGCTGATGTCTCTCTGAGACCCTGGCTTCAGTTGTTGGAGCCAGATCTGCAGAAGTGGGCGTGCTGGACCGGATGAGAGGGTGACATTCACATCAAGTCTGGAAACCGTAGGGTCCACCCTGGGTATGGGAACTGGAGGGAGAGTGGCTTGTCTAGCCCAGCCCCCTAGTGTTTCAGGCACAAGGCAGTGAGAAGGTTTGAGATCCCCAGTCCACCATGCAACAAGCACTCGTGGGTACCTGTCAGGTTCGTGGTGGGTCACTAGGTCTGGCTGATGCCCCCAAGGAAACAGCTTCTCTCCCAGGCAAGTGTGAAAATCTCTTGTGATGGGACATTGGGTTAAGTTGCTGCCTGCAACACCAGCATCCCATACGAGCACTGGTTCGAGTCCCAGCAGCTCCACTTCCCATCCAGCTCCCTGCTAATGCAGCTAGGAAAGCAGCAGAATATGGCCCAAGTGCTTGGATCTCTGCACCCACATGGGAAACCCAGAAGAAGCTCCTGACTCCTGGCTTTGGCCTGCTTTAGTCCTAGCCATTGCAGCCATTTGGAGAAAGAACCATTGGATGGAAGATTATCTCTCTCTCTCTCTCTCTTTCACTCTGCCTTTCAAATAAATAAATAAATCTTGAAGGAGAGAGAAGGAAGAAAGAAAATCTATCCATCTCTGGGGATGATCCTGCTGTTGGAACTGTTGATGGCAGGCCCAGTCTCTTGGCTCTGCTTAGAGCCTGGGCCGCCAGGGTCAGGAGTGAGTGGCATGTGCCAGAGGCCTCCCGATGCCTCCTCCCCACACAGCTCCAGCCTGCCTGCTCCCAGGGCCTGCCGAGAGTGGGTGGGGCTGGGCCGAGCTGGAAGGATTCTAGCCAGAGGCCAGGCTCTGGGGAAGCTTTCTCCCCACCACTTATCTGGGGAGCACCTTCCCTCCTCCCCCCCCAACGCCAGATCCTTGTGAGGGAGTTTTTGGTGAGCAGTCAGGGTCACGGAGGGGGCCAGGCCGCGGCTTCCTGACTGTATTAGGAGGGAAGATCCGTGACACATGGGCCCAGGGGCCCTGCCTTGGCTGCAGACTCCGAGATGTCTGTTGTGAGGTTGCTTAGCAGAGAGAGGATCCAGGGTAAAGCTCAGGATGTGGCCACCTCGGAGAGGGCCACCCACAAGCACTTCCCTCCCGGCTGCCTCAGTAGGAAATGCGACAGCAGGTGCAGGCGGGCTGGGTGGGCGGAGGAGAGTCCACCGTCCATCCGTCCGTCCGGAACACCCGGGGCCGCTGTGTGAATAGGGCAGGAGTATGGGCCCTGGCACTGCCCACAGGGACTTTGTTGAAGTGCAAATCTTTTCTCTCTCTCTCTCTCTCTTTTTCCCTAAGTGGAAAAACAGTGCGTTTGGGGGCAGAAACTTTGGGAAATCGGAAAAGCACAAAGCAGAAAACAAAAGCTCCTAATGATAGCAACACTGGAGACATCATCAGTCAGTATCTTACTTCCTGCTCTTCCGTCTGCTTTCCACCATGGGCGGGCGAGGCTTTTTTCTCATTACTGTGACTAAATCCCTGAGGCAGGCTAACCTTGTACAGAAAGAGGTGTGTGGGGAGAGCGTGTGGTCCAGCCGTTAGGATGCCATATGGGGCTGTCTAGCCCACATCCCAGCCCCTCCATTCCTGATCCAGCTTCCTGCTACCATGCACCCTGGGAGGTAGTAAGTGATGGCTTATGGCCGGGGCCCCTGCCATCCACGTGCGAGACCCAGATTGAGTCCTGGGCTCACTTGGCCCAGCCCTGGCTATTACAGGCATCCCTGGGGATGAACCAGTATAAGGAAATTCTCTCCCTGACCGTCTCTGTCTCTCCCTCCCTGTCTCTCTGCCTTTCAAATAAAATGAAAAAGCAATTTATTAAATTGGTTTACAAAATAAAGGATGATAAAAATCACAGAGGTCTATTTAGCTCACGGTCCTAGGGAATCAGGGCGTGGCACTGACATCAGCTTGGTTCTGGTGGGGGCCTCAAGGTGGTTGGCAGGAGGGTGTGCAAGGGAGAAATCACAGTGCTAAACAGGAAGCTAGAGAGTGACCCGGGGCGGGCTCACTCTCACGAGATCTGCCTCAGCCTCCCGCGAGAACTTCTTCACTCCCTTCCGAGGGCAGTGCCTGGACAGCCTAACGCGTCTCCCATGAGGCCCAGCCTCTCAGAGTTCCTACTCCCACGCTGAGGGTCAGGCGTGCAGTCAGGCGTGAACATCCGGGGACAAACCACATCCAAGCCACGGCAGAGGCCCTCGGTCAAGTGCGTCTCACAAACTTTATGGGGAATTGGAACCAAGTGGTAAGTTTATCGGGGCCAGCATTGTACAGTGGGTTAAGCCAACACTTGAGACGCCTGCATCCCATATTAGAGTGCTGGTTCGAGTCCCGGCTGTTCCACTTCTGATCCAGCTCCCTGATAATGGCCTGGGAAAGCAGTAGAAAGATGGCCCAAGTGCTTGGGCCTCTGCACCCACGTGGGAGACCTGGAAGAAGCTCCTGTCTCCTGACTTGGACCTGGCCATTGCGGCCATTTGGGGAGTGAACCAGCAGATAGAAGATCTATATTTCTCTCTCTCTCTCTCTCTCTCTCTCTCTCTCTCTCTGTGTCTCCTCCTCTGTTACTCTCTTTCAAATAAATTAAAACTTTCTTTTCTTTTCTTTTCTTTTTTGACAGGCAGAGTTGACAGTGAAAGAGAGAGACAGAGAGAAAGGTCTTCCTTTTGCCGTTGGTTCACCCTCCAGTGGCCGCTACGGCCGGCACGCTGCAGCACCGCGCTGATCCGAAGCCAGGAGCCAGGTGCTTCTCCTGGTCTCCCATGCGGGTGCAGGGCCCAAGCACTTGGGCCATCCTCCACTGCACTCCCTGGCCACAGCAGAGAGCTGGACTGGAAGAGGGGCAACCGGGACAGAATCGGGAGCCCCGACCAGGACTAGAACCCGGGGTGCCGGCGCCACAGGCGGAGGATTAGCCTATTGAGCCACGGCGCCAGCAATTAAAACTTTCTTTAAAGAGAGAGTTTATTTTGGTGCAGAATTTTTTGGAAATCCATAGATATGAAGGGTCTTCAAAAAGTTCATGAAAGATGTATAATATGAGAAAACTAAGTGTGTATTTCAACATTTTTTGCACCAAAATAAACCTATCTTGCTTTTTGAAAGATATGTTTATTTATTTGAAAGGCAGAGTTAGAGAGAGAGAGAGAGAAATCTTCTATCTGCAGCTTCACTCCCCAAATGGCCCTAACAACCAGGGCTGGGCCAGGAGAAAGCTAAGAGCCAGGAGCTTCACCTGAGTCTCCCACATGGTGCAGGAGTCCAAGCACTTAGGCCATTTTCCGCTGCTTTCCCTGGCGCATTAGCAGGGTGCTAGATTGGGGGTGGAGCAGCCAAGAGTCAAACTGGTGCCCATATGGGATGCCGGCACACAGGCAGTAGCCCAACCTGCTGCACCACAACACCGGTCCCATAAACCTGTCTTCTAATTCTATTTTCCACAAAGCTCTTGAAGTGTTCTTGTGAGTGTATGCCATTCATTTTTTTATCTGCTTCCCTTCTTTGTAAAAGACAGTGTGATTTATGCTGCATAGGATTTTGTACCCATTACCTCTATATACTACCTTAACAACCCGACAGAAACATTAAAAAGCATATTTGTCAATTTTAAAGGCAAAGATGGGATATTATTTTATTTTTGCATATCTTTCATTACTAGTATAACTGAACATTTTAAAAACAGATTTATTTACTTATTTGAAAGGCAGAGTTAGAGAGAGAGAGATCTTCCATCCACTGGTTCACATCCCAAATAGCCACAATGGCCAGGATTTGGCCAAGCTGAAGCCAGGAGCCGGGAGCTTCTTCCAGGCCTCCCACGTGGGTGCAAGGGCCCAAGCACTTGGGCCACCTTCTACTGCTTTCCCAGGCCACAGCAGAGAGCTGGATTGGAAGTGGAGCATCAGGGACTCAGATCAGCATGGGTATGGGATGCCAGCACCATAGGCAGTGGCTTTACCCGATACACCACAGCACCGGGACTGAAATTGAACATTTGTTCATATGTTTATTAATTGTTTGTGTTTCTTTTTTTAAGATTTATTTATTTATTTGAAAGTCGGAGTTACACAGAGAGAAGGAGAGGCAGAAAGAGAGAGAGTCTTCCATCCGCTTGTTCACTCCCAAATTGGCCGCAACAGTCAAAGCTGTGCCGATCCAAAGCCAGGAGCCAGGGGCTTCCTCTGGATCTCCCACATGGGTGCAGGGGCTCAAGGACTTGGGCCACCTTCCACTGCTTTCCCAGGTGCATTAGCAGGGAGCTGGATTGGAAGTAGAGCAGCCAGGACTCAAACCGGCGCCCATGTGGGATGCCATCACTGCAGGTAGCGGCTTTACCCGCTACGCCACAGCGCTGGCCCCTTTCTTTTTTATTAATTGCTTATTAATCTTGCTTATTTTGCCCTTCAATTACTGGCTTTTTTTCTTATTGATTTAAAAAGCACTTTACATATTAAGGATATCAACTGCTTTTCATAGATGTCACAAATATTTACCTTCAGTTTATTATCTTCAAATTTTAGTTTGCTTTTTTGTCGCATAAAAGATTCACAAGTATGTCTAGTTAAATATACCAACCTTTTCCTTCATGCCATTTACTGTCAGTGGTTCGATGTGTATTCTTCCAGGCATTTTCTATGCATATGCAAATACATCTATAAATGTCTATAGTTAGAAATACAAAGTTTTCCTTCGTATTTGAGGTGATGCATGCACTCTGGTGCAACTTGCTCATTTCATGTACAGTCTACTGTAGATATCTTCCCACATTAGCATGCAAGGAGCGCACTCGGAGTGTTCTATTGTACAAACTTAATATCATGTTGCCAAATGAGTTTTTCCATTTTCATATTTAAATCTGGAAGTTTTACACTGTCTACAAAAAATAGAGATCTACGTTTATTTATTCCAGTCATTGTCCCAATGACACTTATCAGATAAGCTGTCCTTTTCCCATTGGCTTGAAGGATCGTTGTTGTCTATCAAGAATCTCTAGTAACAATAACTGTCACGGATTAAGTGCACGTATGTTGAAAACTTGAATTCCCCTTTGGATTTTCTATTTTGCTTCCTTTACTTTATGTACTCCACATTGTTCTAACGAGCATAGCTTTGTAATAAGTTGTGTTCTCTGCAAAATCAATATGATCCCGTATTCCATCTTCCTCAGTGTTGCCTTGGCTAATTCTCTTTCTTATTTACTTACATTTTCCCTTTTTTAAAAGATTTATTTATTTATTTGACAGGCAAAGTTGCAGAGAGAGAGAGACAGAGAGAGACAGAGACAGAGAGACAGAGACAGAGAGGAAAGTCTTCCATCTGTTGGTTCACCCCCCAAATGGCCCCAACAGCCAGAGCTAGGCCAATCCCATACCAGGAGCCAGGTGCTTCCTCCTGGTCTCCCATGTGGGTTCAGGGGCCCAAGCACTTGGGCCTTCTTCTACTGCTTTCCCAGCCCATAGCAGAGAGCTGGATTGCAAGAGCCCATATGGGATGCTGGCACTGCAGGCGATGGCTTTACCCGCTATGCCACAGCGCTGGCCCCACATTTTGCTTTTATCATGAGCTTTAATCATCCTGTGGAGTTCCAAAGGCATCTATTCAGGATTTTGACTGGAATTGTGTTAGATTAACAAATTGACAAAATTTAACCATGAAGGCTTGTTGACATTTTTGCATAAAGTAATTATTTCCGTTTAGAAGCATTGTGTGTGTCTCCCCATCCATCCAAGTTTTCCTCTTATGCACTTCATCCTGTTTCTATTTTCTTTGTATGTCTTACATTTTTCATTAAGTTCATCCTTAAATATTTTACATTCTTTATTGCAATTACAAATGGGAAATTTTTTTATTTATTTGAGAGGCAGAGTTACAGACAGTGAGAGGGAGAGACAGAGAGAAAGGTCTTAGGTCCACTGATTCACTCCCCAGATGGCCTCAACAGCCGGAGCTGTGCCAGGAGCCAGGAGCTTCTTCTGGGTCTCCCACACTGGTGCAGGGGCCCAAGCACTTGGGCCATCTTCTACTGCTTTCCCAGGCCATAGCAGAGAGCTGGATTGGAAGAGGAGCAGCCAGGACTCGAACCAGAGCCCAGAGGGGATGCCAGTGCCACAGGCAGAGGATTAACCTACTGCACCACAGTGCCAGCCCTGCAAGTGGAAAATTTAAAGTTTATTTTATGACTATTATTAACATTTGGGGTCCATTTTTATTTTCATTTTTAAATTTTTTAAAAGATTTATTTATTTATTTAAAGGCAAAGTCACAGAGGGGGAGAGAGAGAGAGAGAGAGAGAGAGAGAGAGAGAGAGATCTTCCATATGCTGGTTCACTCCCTGAATGGCTGTAATGGCCACAGCTGGGCCAATCCAAAGCCAGTAGCCAGGAGCTTCCCCCAGGTCTCCTACGTGGGTGCGAGGGCTCAAGAACTTGGGCCATCTTCTACTGCTTTCTCAGGCCATAGCAAAGAGCTGGATTGGAAGTGGAGCAGCTGGGACTTGAACCAGCGCCCACATGGATGTCGGCACTGTAGGCCAAGGCTTTACCTGCTACAACACAGCACCAGCCCAGGGGGTGTGGGGAGGCATTTTTAACAGCTTACTTTACTGGATATTAGTATAGTTGCTTTCAGTTTATTTTCTGGATTTCTCATGTAAATAATTATATCACTTTTACAGGAAGGGCGAGAGGGAGGGAGGGAGGAAGAGAGAGGAGAGGAGAGGAGAGCAGAGGAGAGGAGAGGGGAGGGGAGGGGAGGGGAGGGGAGGGGAGCTTTATTTCTTCTTCCTTCGTATTTTCTTATCGTTGAAGCTAGAACCAGCTCTCGGATGTATGAAGCAGTTTCCTTCTGGGGTCCCACTGGGCTCACACGTGAGCACACACACAGGCACTTTGGTGCGTGTTCCTCTCTTGCTCTCACGTTGTCATCTCCTTCTCCTCTATTCTGCGTCCTTGGGGCTTTCTTGGGCTTGTCTTCATGTTGTCTGATGTAAGTTCCTAACGCACCTCGCCTGTGGTGCCCTGCGCCTTTCGGATTGTAAAACGCAGCTCTGGGTATCTTCGTGTCTGAACCACTCATCTTTGGAAAGTGACCCGTGCCGCCCCCCTCCCCATGATGACCACTGTCGTCACTTGCCTCGGTGGCTGCCTCTGCCCCCCTCCCTGAACACATCTCTGCAGCCAGGGCCCCCGCTCACTGCTCCCCAGGCTCCCTTGCCCTATCCCGTTGGGTTCCCGAGTGCCGCCGTTGTCTTACTCCTCCCCAGGGCCACCTCCACTGCCTCTCTGCCCATCTGTGAGAGGACGCCAGCCTCAAGCTCCAGGAAGGATGTCCCTGTGAGCTTACAGCTGCTGGCACACGGGCCCCCAGTGCCACGTGGCCATCCCAGGCCTAGTCCCCGAGTCACCAACCCCGCTGCCCCCCTGCTAGTGCCTCGTGCTGTCGTGCGAGACTGCACAGCTCTCTCCTCCTTCTCCGCCTGGGTTCCCACTGTTTGCTTAGAGTCCTGTGGTCTGTCTTCTCCGGAGGCTCACGGCTGGGTGTGCGTGTGCATGTGTGTGTGCGTGCATGCGTGTGCGTGCGTGTGTGCGTGTGTGCTCGGGCTCTCCTTTAATGGCTCCACTGCCTCCTTATCAGATGCCTCCTGCAATGCGCATCCAACAGTGCTTGATCGTCGCTCTGAGGCCTTGCTGCCCCACTGCGGCCGGCACACCTGGGCTCCCTCTACACTTGAGAAAGGCTTCCGACTTCCGGCACTCGGTGGAGCCATCTGGACGTGTCCACCCCTGCCTGGCAGGACGGGGACTCTCCCCGTGCACTCTCTTCCGGCTCTCCTGCCCACCAGCCTGAGTCCCCTCCTGCCTAGACTGGCACGGATTCCACACCTGCACGCGCCCGTGGAAGGCACGGAAGCCTACGATGCTCCCTCGTATGAGCAATCTCACCCCTGCGCTGGCCCCACACGTCCTCTCTCGGTGCCCCCTCTCTTGTTCGCTGGCGAACAGGAGCCAGGAGAAGACCCCGCCCTCCTGCATTGTCTTCGCCATGGCCTCCTTCTCTTGCGATGGCACCCTTGTCCTTGCTTCCCACCCAAAGCTTGCCTCTCCGCCTGGACTCCGGCTCCTGGCCCCTCCCACCTGCCCAGAGTCTTCCTCCTCTCTGCCCTGTGTTCCTCCCTTTCTAGTAAACCACTTCCGTTTCCCATTGGCTCACACACATGCCTATCACCCAAAAAAAAAAAAAAAAAATCTGACTCTGCCTTCCTAACTCCGGCATCTCAGCCCAGCTGCCCTTCACTCCAAACTTCTCCTCGTCATCTTTATTAACTGCCTCCAACTCCTCCTCTCGCGTCTCCTCGAAGCTTCGCCCGCCCTACGTCAGTCCTTCCTGCCGCACTGAAACGCGTCTTGTCAAGATAACGGCGCTCTCCGAGCTGTCAAGTCGAATTGTCACGTCTGTGTCCTCGTCTTGCTCTACCCCTCGGCAGCGCTCGGCTCCCTGAGCGCTTTCTCCCGCCTGAAACGCAGCTCTGCCTTCGCTTTCCTGGCACCTGCCCTTCCCCCGCCGCCCTGGCTGCACGGCGAACTCTGCCAGGCTCTCCGGCTCCTCCGTGTCAGCCGTGGGCCCGTTCCTCCCTTGCGGCGGCTCTCATCTCGCCATTCCACGCAGTTCAGGACCACCAGTGAGCCAACAGCGCCCATGCTTAGAACCCAGCCTCCAGCTCTCCCCGGAGCTCCAGACCCTGGTGTGCAGAGCCGATGGTCCTCTAAAAGGCATTTCCTCCCCTTCCCCCACCTCGTGTCTAAAACAGAACTCCCAACGTCCCTTTCAAACAGTCTCCTCTGTGTCCAGAAATGGCCCCATTCACCCAGGTGAATTCACCCATTCACCCAGGTGCTCCAGCCAGAAACCCAGGTTTCATCCTGAATTCCAGTTTCTCCGTGGAGTCTTCACGGCCATCAAGCCCATCCGCAGACAGGGTTGGGTCTACTAGAAACACACCTCCACCCGTTTCTTTGCTTCCATCCCCATTGCTCCCACCCTAGAAAAGGAGCCAGCATCCTGTCTTACTACGGGGGTCTCCTAACTGCCTCCTGGCTCCCTCCCTGGTCCTCTGCCAACCATCACCCAGCAGCTGGCCTGACTTTCTAAAAATGTAACGTCACAGCGAAACACTGCCCGCCCTGACACCCTCCCGAGGTTCTGCGCCGCACTCGGAATAAAACTCCGCTCCATGGCCAGCGCCACAGCTCGATAAGCTAATCCTCCACCTGCGGCGCTGGCACACCGGGTTCTAGTCCCGGTTTGGGCACCGGATTCTGTCCCGGTTGCTCCTCTTCCTGTCCAACTCTCTGCTGTGGCCCAGGAGTGCAGTGGAGGATGGCCCAAGTGCTTGGGCCCTGCACCCCATGGCAGACCAGGAGAAGCACCTGGCTCCTGGCTTCTGATCAGCGCAGTGTGCCGGCCGCAGTGAGCCAGCCACAGCAACCACTGGAGGGTGAACCAATGGAAAAAGGAAGACCTCCCTCTCTGTCTCTCTCACTGTCCACTCTGCCTCTCAAAAATCATTAAAAAAACAAAAACAACAAAAAAAAAAAACCTCTCCTCCTCCAGTGCTGCAAAGCCTTCTGCGGTCTGACCCTTGCCCCCTCTCCCCCCGCCGCACCACACCCACTGTCCCCCTAGCTCACGCCCTAGCCACAGTGGTACTCAGAGCCTGCGTCTTCCCCAGCTGAGGCCTTTGCAGCAGTGCCTGCTCCTGGAGTGCCCGCTCGTCTGCCCTGCTTGGGCTGTGCCGTGGCGCTCACCACCCCCTCGATGTTTACCTTGCTTATTTCTGTATCTGGTTTTATTAGCTCTGTCTCTTCCCTAGAATAGACGCTTCCCCAAAGCATAGCTCTTACTGTCTTGTGCCCCGTTGGCTTCCTAGCCCCTGGAAGAGCTTCCGGCATCTAGTAGGTGGTCCACTAGATGGCAGGGGAAGGGGCGGCTGACTTCCTGGGGTTTCTGGTCATTGCTGCAATTCTTACACGGTTGTCCTGTGCTTGCTGGATCAGCAGTCGGGTTCCTCCAACCACCCCGGAAGCTTGCTCAGGGCCGAAGTCCTGTTTTGGGGGTGCATCTGGTGCTGGGCACATGCAGAGGCTCAGTGAATACGCCTTGGTGTGTGTTGGGGGGCGAGGACTCACCCTTCATTAAAGGGAGAGCCAAGAGGCCCCCTGCTATGCCCGTCGCTGGCTTTTTTCCTCCAAGAACAACTGTGATACAGGGGGTTGTGAGAACAGGGAGGCTCTGGGTAGGACGGGCTCGGGGCTGGCTGGCTATTCCCAGCCGGAGTGGAGGTGGAAGGAGCGTCCACTCCCTTGGTGTTCTCCTGCCAACACTCAGCCACGATGCTACATTACTTCCGGTGCTTGTGTTGCAGGGGGCAAGCTACATCCTGGTGATGGTGGACCCCGACGCCCCGAGCAGGTCGGAGCCCAGGCTGAGGTTTTGGAGACACTGGTTGATGACAGACATCAAGGTAAGCAGCCAGGGGTCAGAGTTCACGCCTGGGGGAGCTGGAGGCCGGCAGGTGCAAGGACAGCCGCGTCAGGTCGCCCCAGCACTCAGCTGATACCGCCCCTCGCAAGTGGTCCAGCAGTTGCAAGAAGTGTCTCGGTGGCAAGGCGGGTGCCACATCTCGGTTGAGACAATGGTTGTGTAGGAGCCAGAGTTGGCCTTGGGAACACAAATATGGTGCCTTGTTGGTGAGCATTATACGGTTGGTGGGGGGCAGTGGGAGGGACAGGTAGACTGTCCTGCCATACACGTTTTGGACACTCTGGGGTGAGCAGTATTGAAGGGCTTTGTTGAGTTTTTCCCACTAGCAATCAGCCCTCTGCAACTGCCCGTTCCTCATCTGTGTATTGAACCGACTGCAGAATGAAAATATCTGGGGGGTGGGGGGTCTGCATGTGTCCCGAACATGTACTGGCTATTTGCATACATGCTCGCCGCAAGCGGTCAGGAGCCCGTGCCTGGACAACCTGCAGTCGGGCTTTGCAAAGAGTGGGCAAAGCTTTCCACCCCGAGAGGACCCCCGTGGGAAAGCAGAACCAGAAAAAACCAGATCTGCTCTAGATCTTGCTGGTTGAAGACCCAGTAGCCCCTGTGTCGTCTCCCTGGAGCCAAGTGTTTCAACCTTATCTGTTCCACGGGAACTGTGCTAACAACTCCACTGGGCCACACGCTGGGAGCGCTTTGGGAAATGCAGAGACAACACGGGTGGGGGGGGGACTGTGCGTTTCTTCTGGAGTTGGGTGGGAGACGGGGCAGCAGTCTGCACTAGCTGACCAGGGGACTCTCCCAGCCACTGGGTGGGGGTGCTGAAGGAGCAGTCACCACAGGCCAGTGTCCCCCGCCCTTCGCCAGGAAGCTCCCGGGGGCGACCTGAGATGCAGCCCTGGCAAAGGCCCTGGAGGGGGCTTCCTCAAAGAGACGCCCGCCACAGCTTCCTGGGCAGCGCCGGGCTGGTCTCTGTCCCCCCAACACACCCCCTGGGCCAAGCACGCCTCTGCCTGGCATGGAGCTCTGGAAACATGTTAAGTGCACAAAGTGGCGGAGCCGAGGAGACCCACGTGAGCAGGCCAGGGAGGGTGGCAGAGGGCACAAAAGGGAAAGACCCTGATCTCCCCCTAAGCTGGCCCTAGTGCCACTTTCTGAGCGTGGGCCTCCCTGGTGGTCACCAGGGGCCGGCTCACTCCGCAGGTCACACTCACAGCCCACTCCACACACAGAGAGAGCTTCCGGTCCCGGGGTTTGGCTCCACAACTCGGAGGGCAGAAGCCACACAGGGTGCAGTGGTTTCAGAGTCCATGAGGCTGCCCCTCCCTGTGCCCCCTGGGACAGAGCCCTCACACACACTCTGTGCTGCACACACAGAGGCAGAGCAGGTGGCAAGTGGCAGCTGTCAGGCACGGCCGCTAAGCCTCAGAGCTTCCCAGGGCCACCTGCTCGGTCCGCCTCGGCCTTCCCGCTCAGGCCGGAGGAGCTTGGGTTTCGGTCGCGTCGTCACCCACTCTCCCTCGGCTGAGTGTGGAGCAGGAAGCAGCAGCTCGGCCCAGCTGTGTCCACTCGGCCCTGTCCACCTGCCCCCAGATTCCACCAGCCGCAAGAGATTCTAAACCAAATCGGTCTAGGACGGAGCACTTCCTGTGTGCTGGTGTCCACGGCTCCCGGGTGGGTTGTGGACAGCAGGCGTGTGCGTGCATCCACGGGTGAGCTGGAGACAGTGCAGACCCCAGGGCGCCGCCCTGCCTGCAGAACTCACTCCACAGTGGTTCTGAATGGCACACGGCCACTGCGTCCAGGGAGCGCTCAGCAGGCCGAGCGAGCAGCCCGGAAGAGGCTGTGGGGTCCAGTGTTGGAGGCGGGGGATGCCTGACCTGTTGCTAAGCTCACTCAGTGTTTGGTCACTTTGGGAACTAGGCATTCTCCCATTTTGGAGACGGGGAAAGTCCAGCCTAGGGAGGTGGAATGAGGCAGTGTCTCCACTAATGGACAGTAGACATGGGTCTGCCAGCCGAGGCCCCGACTCCAAACCACGTAACCCTGCTTCCTGCCGTACCACATCGGGGGCCCACCCACGCCTCTCCCAGCAGCTCCTCTGTAAGACGGAGTACCTCCTCTCTGGGCCTCCCCTCGTGCCCACCCTCCAGCTCACTGCCCAGGGCTCTGGGCAAGGCCTCCAAAAAAATGTGTGTAGGAAAATGGAATGAACAGACAAGTTCATCTTGGTGCAAAAAGTTTTGGGAATCCACGCAGGGTTTTTTCGCCATAACGTTTCTCGTGAACTTTACAAAGGCCCCTCACTTGCAGAGATCTCCAAATTTTTCTGCACCAAAGTAAACTCATCTTTTAATTCATGCTCCCTGAATGGTCAGAGTCCCCTCGTGTTTCTGGCTGTGCCCTGTGAGAGGGGACTTCCAGGGGAGAGCCTCTCTAGGGAGAGTGATCTTGGTGAGTAAACACACCTGGCCAGCACTAGGAATCCCTAAGGCACACCAGGAAGTCCCTGCAGGTGCTCAGAGACAGTGGCCCTGCCACTCACAAGGACTGTAGAACCGAGCCTGGCCTTGATGTGAGGGGGCCACGTCATAGCCGTGGGAGCCCCTCAGTGGGGACTGTTTTTATTCTCAGGCTATCCAGTTTAAAACAGATCGCCAGTGCTCAGGAAAGCTAGAAATACCTGGGGCCCACCTCCGCCTTCAACAGAGTCTAGCAGGACCTAGGATAGAGTAGGATAATGGCTCTGGACCTGTGTACAGCTTAACACAGCAAAGGGTTAGAGGGATGCCCAGCCATAGGGACGAGACATTCATGGTGCCCTTTGAGTCATCTCACTCAACAAATGCATGTTGACCCCTGCCCTGTGAAGCCCAGGGCTCACGAGCCAGGACTCTGGAGGCAGGGACCAGAGTCAAAGCCCAGCTCCACATGTTGTGAGCGGTGTGTTCCTGGGCTGGCTGCTCAGCGTCTCTGTGTCTCTGTGTCCTCACCTGGGAAGGAGAGATGCCCACTGTCTGTACCTTGCACGGTTGTTACTGCGCTCACCAGAGTCACTTTAACTACAGGGCATGGGAACAATCCCCGGAATGTGTCAGAGGTTCTGTATAGTTGTTTGCTGCTGTGTTATTGTCATTGCCCTAAGTCAGGTACCTGTGGGCGCCAGCGTAACCAACGCCAATGAGACAGAGGAAGGATCCGCCCTCTCAGAGCCTCTGTCGTAGCAGGGAGATGAGGAGGGAGGGTGCAGCACAGGGTGGAGGGCCCAGAGGTTCGGTCACAGTGAGACTTCCTATACCTGCGGGTTCCCGTTCACTCAGAAACAGGATGAGACCTCAGGCCCCTATCGTGGCTGGACCAGGGCAGGCGGGCACTGGGATACAGAAAGCCCAAGGTCCCTCTCGGCCCCCTCTTCTAGGGCACCGACAGAGGACCCCTTGCCCCAAGTGCTGAGGCCTCGGCCTTTCTGATTCCCTCTGGCTGACCGTCTTCATGCCGAAGCCTAATTAAGATGTCAGTTAATCTGCATCATGCGTTTCAGAAGCGACGCGTATGGAGTTCATCTTCTATTTGTCTCTGCAATTGGTGCTCAGGGCTTTTCATGCAGATATTTTCATTAGACTTTTGATCGTTAATGGGAATATTGAACACGAGAGGATGGGAGATTAATACTTTCCACAAAGAATATCATGATTGGTGACAGAGAACAGCGAGAACAATTAAGGAGACAAGAGTACCTTTCTTCTTCCAAAAAAGAAAATCTTCCTAGAAACCGTCAATGATTCTAAAATTTGCCCTGAATATCTTTTGGGTTTGGTTTTGTTTTAAGAAAGAACAGGCACCGCCAAGTTCAAGTTTCCCTTTTATTCCGCCTCTGGCAGCTGTAAAGGCGGCCAGTGCCGGCTTGAATCCGAAGGACCTCCAAGGGGTTGTTGTCCTGCCTGCCTTCCTAGAGGGTCAGACTTTTCCATAATCAGAGTTGGCATTTTTTAAAGGACTTCTCAATATGTTAGGTGAACAACACAGACGGGAATGCCAATGAGCCGTGCCGGGACTGCAGCTCCTGGAGCGTGCTGGCCGGGACGCTGGCGTCTGAGCCACCGGTCCTGCCGCTCACAGATCTCCAGCAAATCACCTGACCTGGCTGAGGCTGAGGTTCTGGCCTGCAAAGCTGACACTCACCCCTCCCCTTCACCACTGAGTCAGGGAGAAAAGGGGTTAGCTGTACTAGGAGCCGGGCGGCGTGGGGGCAGCCCCGCTGTGACACCTGCTGCCACTCTGCCGAGTGGGCGGAGCCTGTGGCCCTCTCGGCACACCTGGCAATAATTACCGAACTTGGCATGTCCGGAACCTAGAACCCGGCTCGGGACCGTCAGTGGAACAAACCATCTTTATCTGCTCCTTGAGTTCAGGCGAAGCGGTCCCAGCGAGGAATCAGGACTCGCGGTTCTCTCTCTGTTGGGACCAATGTTTTCAGTTTGATGGCTGACACCTGTGCAATTGCGCATGCGTGCTTTGGGCTGTACGGTGAGGGTCCAGTGTGGGTCATGGGCAACTGTGAAGGCACGGTTTATGCTCCAGGAGATCCAGAGGCCACAACAAGCCTTTGCGGAGGGGACAGTGCCAGGGTGGCCCTGCTGAGAAACCAGCCTTGTGCAGGGCCACCCTGAAGGGCAGGTGGCTCTTGGGAGCCAGGGGAGGTCTCAGGCCCTGCCACTTCCCAGATGAGAATCTCTAAGCCTCAGTTTCTGCATCATTAAAATGGGCGTGATGATCATTTGTGTTTTCCCAGTGTTCGGAGTAAACGTGAGTGCTTCCCCAACACCCCCAAATTTGAGCTACTGGTGGTTTAGCACATCCCATTAGGATACAGGACTTGGATTTCTTTTTTAAGAAAATTACTCTTATTTATTTGAAAGGTAGAATTACAGAGAGAGAAGGAGAGACACAGAGAAAGATACCCTTTATCTGCTGGTTCACCCCCCAGATGGCTGCAATGGGCAGGGTTGGCCCAGGCTGAAGCCAGGAGCTTCCTCCAGGTCTCCCAAGAGCCCAAGGACTTGGGCCATCCTCTGCTGTTTTTCCCAGGCTCATTAGCAGGGGGGCTGGATCAGAAGTGGAGCAGCTGGGACTGGAACGGGCACCCACATGGGATGCTGGCACTGCAGGTGGAGACTTAACCTGCTGTGCCACAGCGCCCGCCCCCAGGACTTAGAAAGTGAAAATCCAAGAGACCGTCCAGTGCAGCTCACCCCTTTGCCTCTCCGGTCTAAATGGACCCCGGCCCAGCCTGGGGGAGCTGGCATGGCCCAGGCTTGCTTTGGTGGGGGCAGGAGCTGGGGGCCTGGAGCAGGGGTGGTCGGTGCTGTCATTCAGCCCCCCGGAATTGGCCCGTGACCTCCTGAGCTGTGATGGCCTCCCTGGAGCCATCCCAGACCACAGCCAGGGAGAGGGGCTGGGCTGCTAGTGCTTCCCACGTGCCTGGCTGCCGCCCTTCCCCCACCCCAACGTGTTCTGCTTTTATTTTTAACCCAACCCAGCACCCCTTGTCATTTCCTTATCACTCACAGTCCCCGCTCTGCTCGGCTGTCATTGTCCCACCCCAGAAATGCCTTCACTCCCATTCAAAATAATTTAAATAAAATGTCGTTACAAAGTGCAATATTATCTTTTGATGAATGTTTTTAAAAGCCAGGTTTTAGGTTTTCATGGTAATTTGCGGTGTAAAATTATTTGGAGATAAGAGCCAAATTAGCTCTCGTATGCTGAGGTCGCCGTGTCCTGCTATCCATGTGAGCAGTGTTTAAATATAATCAGCCCTTAGACTAATGCAGCATAATTGTTCATTTGAAATCGCTTTTTTTTTACTCCATTCAATGAGTCATTAAAATATTCAAGGGATAATGCAGTGAATTAGAAATGAATTTATCATATTATCCCATACATACTGTAGTGCTTCAGGTAGCTAAGGAGAAAGGGGGGAGAGAGGGAGGGAGAGAGGGAGGGAGGGAGGGAGAATGTATCTAAGGTACAAGGCAGGAAGGGAGCGGCTACACGGAATGTGGCGAACAAAGCTTTGAGTCAGTTTATGGCAAGCAGAGCCTGGCTGGGAGGTGAGGCAGAGAGGAAACGCTGGTCTTTGAGGAGGGCGCTCTCTCTCTCTCTCTCTCTCTCTCTCTCTCGCTCTCGCTCTCTCTCTCTCCACTCTGAGAATCTGTGCTCCACCACAGCTCCGCTGTTAACTTATTTTTATCAAATATGTTTATATCAGAAAGTCGTTATGGAAACCAACTCTGCCATCCAGGAGAATTCCTGGATCAGACAGAAAACACTTTCTCTCTCTCTCTCTCTCTCTCTCCCCGTCTCTCCCCACTCATGCTCTTCTCTGTCTCTCTCCCATCCTATCTCCCTCTCTCTCCCTACCATCTCTCCTCCTCCTCCTCTTTCTCTCTGTCTCCCTCTGTCTCTTCTTCAACCTGCCTCCCTCATTTTCTCTCTCTTCTCCCATCTCTCCCGCCTCCTCTCTTTCTCTCTCTCTCTCTCTATCTCTCCCCCAGCCTATCTCCCTTGCTGTGTCCCTCCTCCCTCCCTCTCTCTCTGTCTCCTCCCTCTTTTTGTTTCTCCCCCTCTCTCTCTGTATCTCCTCTCTCTCTGCCCCTTTCTGTCTCCTTCTTCCCTCTCCCCCTCCTCTCTCTCTCTTAAACACACACACACACACACACACACACATGACCCCCACACAAAAGCTCCAGGACAGTCTTACTCACTAACCTTGAACTCAGCTCTGATGGGGCCATCTGTGGGCAAACTGAGAAATGGACAAGACCAACCGTCAGACCCGCCTCTGCCCTAGCATATGGAGCCGGGCTTGTCACTGTGGCCTGGGCCTCCCTCAGCCACCCGCTAGCAGATGCTCACGGGAAGAGCCACGAGGAAATGGGGAGGGGGGCGTCAGTGACCCTCCCCTGACCTCAGACAGTGCTATCAACCAGGCCGTTTATGCCACGCCTGGAATGCGTCTCTGTCTGGCCATGCCATTTGCAGAGGGACCATGGTGAGCAGGTGCAGAGAGCAGGCAGAGGCTGAGGTCCATGGGAAGCACATGGGGTCAGCAACAACCCTGAGAGGCTACTAGCAGCTGTGGGAGGGGACAGGAGCAGCCCCTGCCTTTGAGACCGGGGGAAGTCTCAGCAGGAAACAGGAGAGAGCCTGCTGTGTTCCCCGGGCAGATTGCGACCACTGGTGACATTTCCCAGGGAAGCCAAAGGTGGCCCCACATCAGGAGGAGTTTTCTAGGAATGTGAACTAAGAAGCGAGCTTATCCCTGATAGATTCTTCAGGGCGGCCCAAGGGGAGTCCCTGCCCCAGGGAGGAGACTGGAGCAGGTGCCCTTGGCTCTTCCCAACAGCAGCCCCACCGCTCGTACTCCCTCCTCCTCTTCTATCGTATGTCCAGATAGCATATGGGCAACAATTACAGGAGGAAGAATGAAAATGAGGAGGAAAAGGAGAAAAAAATGCATCGGCACATGGTGCCAAGTACTGTGGCTCTCTCTGACCATCTCATGTAATCCTTGCAAAAGCCCTGAGAATGGATGGATGCATGGATGAATGATTAGATGGATGG
Source organism: Oryctolagus cuniculus (assembly GCF_964237555.1). Taxonomy (NCBI): domain Eukaryota; kingdom Metazoa; phylum Chordata; class Mammalia; order Lagomorpha; family Leporidae; genus Oryctolagus; species Oryctolagus cuniculus. The sequence goes on from NC_091439.1 coordinate 541,983, forward strand.
ATGGATAAGTGGGTGGACGCATGGATGGACGGATGGGTGGATGGATGGATGATAATTAGGAGAATGGATGAATGGATACATGGATGAATTAATAGACAGGTATATGGATGAGTGGATGAATGGATGGATGGAAGGATGGGTAAATGGGGAAGACAGCTGAGGCCTAGGGGGAGCAAGCTTCCCACCCACAACATCACGGCCAGCACATGGCTGCCTGTGCTATGAACCCAAAGCCTGCACAACTCAGGCAAGGCCATGTGCCTCTGCAGAGTCTGGGTAGACACCATACCTGCGGGTCCCAGGCCCGGCCCAGGGGACAGCTCATACCAGGGCTGGGTCTGGGTGCTCGGAGGTGGTGCTGCGGGTGTGGAAGGTGTGGGCTGAGCCTAGTGGCTTCTCTACCTTTAGCCCTGGACCTGGGCCTTGCAGAGCAGCATGGAGCCAGGAGATTGATTCTCTGACTCACTGTGAGGGGCAAATCATCACCTTCCTGGGTCCAGCTCCTCATCTGTGTGGGAGGACTCTAAGGAGCAGGAGCACCGAGGCTTCCGTGAAAAGCACTTTGTAGACCACCCAGCACACCGCACCTGGCACACAGTACTTGCTGCGTGTATGCTGGCTCTCTACTCCTTCCATCTTCCATAACCTAAAGCCTTCCCAGGAAGTTGAGCCTTTGACGGAAAGGAGCATAAATCACTCGCAAGAGGTGGGACAAGTCTGGCCAGGAGAATGGGCTGTCCGAGTGGCCAACCCTTGGGAGACCTTGAAGTAGAAAAGCTA